>NC_083732.1:9579621-9882651 GCF_028564815.1 Eubalaena glacialis | reverse complement strand
GAGGCAGCTGATGAAGACTTTCATACATGTTTCTTACACCAGTGACTGTTGTACAAATTTCCTCTGTCTCCATGAAATTACAGAGCACTGGGCTGAAAGAAACGGAAGGTCATCCGAGCAAGTCCACAATGTCATGTTGAGGGAAAGACCCCAGCTCCATCACTGACTACTTGAGAGACTTTGGGAAGGTTGTCTATCATCTATGAACCTCAGGTTCCTTATTTATAGAATGGACTACTAATTAGTACATTACAGTAGTTTCATGAGGATGAAGTGAGATAATATACGCAAAGTGCACATGATATCTATTATTTTATACAGTTGTCTATTTGCTACTTAGAGTTTTCTAGGAATGGAGTCATGGTATCTATTTTCTTGTTTCCTACTATTTTATCAATCAAGTGACCATGATTCCTTCCTTATACTCAACTGAAATCTGTCCAGTTTGAGGTGTCTTTGTTGTAGTTGTTGACTTCCTTACGGTCAGTCAAATATTTGAGTACTAGGCACAGTCATGGGCAACTTTACAGATGCTCTACATACCTTATCCCATTGAATCCATCCTCTCTCCTCCACCTATGAAACTATAGTCCAGGTGACAGAACCAAGTCTCAGAGACTTCAAGGGAGGCCCCTGGGACCACACAGATAGAGCCTGGATCCCAATCTAGTCTTTCTTCCCTTTTCCCTCTGCTATGTTGCCCCCAAGACACATATTAAGTTTCTCTTTTGTAGACTAAATCATCCTTTTTTCCCTTCAATTTGGCAATCAACTACTGATAAGAAAAATAAAATAAAACTATCATTTTTAGAAACATAAACCATGGTACCGACTTCAAATCCTTTTTGGAATGAACAATAATAATGATAATGTTGGGTTACATGTGAAAGGTGTGTTTCAAATATGAGTGGAAAATTAAACCAATGATTAGTAGTGGTAGGTCCAAATTATTTCAGGTTTGGTTAGTTTTGGCCAAGTTAGAAGGATTAATATTTTCCATCTCATCACACCTTTACTTACAGATGAACAGGCTTTAACTCAACATGATCCTGGTAGTAGGAGTGTGCATCAAGTCCACCTATGAAATCAACTGAAAATACAACATAGCCCAATATGAATAAATGTGCAAACTCATATAATACTAGGTGATTAAAAAAGAACACATAAAAATAATATTAACGAAAATATCTGCCTATCACAAAAATGGAAGACTGTGTATTTAAGATAAAGACTGTTCAAAATATTATCAGTGGTCAAAAAATGGGGAAATTTTAAGAAACACACATAGAACTTGGGATCTTAGGGACTGAAAAATCACAGTTGTTACTGGCTTTAGTGAAAAATGAAGTAACATTAAATAACATTAGACTTTAAATAATGTTTGTCCTTAGGCATAGAGATATGCCCTTTCCCCCTATATATCAAAAGATATACCTTTTCTTCTTGTTGCCAGAATCCATTTTTTTCCTTAAGAATATTTATTGCATCATTAGAAAGACCTTTGAGAAGTCACAAAATCTATGTCCTTGCCATCTGTCCTCGCCTTCTGTCCTCAAGCCGTTCCTGACAAATAAGCACCTGCATTTTGTTGGGTCCCCTAACTTTCTTTCCTTTTTTGGCCATGCCATGCTGGCTCTTAATTTTCCGACCAGGGATCGAACCCATGCTACCAGCATTAGGAGCGCGGAGTCAACCACGGGGCCGCCAGGGAAGTCCCTAAGAACCTGCATTTTGCAGAGGAGGTTTCGACTTCTCTCTGGTGGTGTGGTACTTGCCTCACAGTCTGTATAGACTCACTATTTTTGGTAATATTCTTTCTAATTTCTTTCTGTTTTGACCAAAGCCTCAATCTTTCTTTTCCAAACCTAATGTCTACAGCTAATCTTAGTTCATTTCTCTTGTTTTTTTTTTTTTGGCATAGTCCATTAAAAATATTAATCAGGTCATACCAAGCTCTGGTTATACTACAGCACTCTAACATTGACAGGTATGTGGGCATATAGGAACACTGAACGCTGTGTCTGTGTGTTTAGGTACACAGCATGTGAATATTATATTATATCCTCCACTCAAGACAGGCATGCTAGTGAACTGTGATTTAGAGAGAGATGAATTAGCCTAGAAGTTCTAGTGAAGTCTTGACCTACTCTGACTTGCTCTATCCTTCCAGCTCCACTGAAGGAGGTGAGGTGAAGCTTCACCAGATCACTGTGTAGACATGAGCTTTGGAGACCTCTGGGGCTCACAACAACCAGGTGACAAGGGACCATCTCCAGGTAATACCCCTGGAGACCAGAGGAGCCTGAGGCCCATCCTTTCCCTACCAAGTCACATAGGTTACCTGGATACAACCTCAAGGAGAGAAGCAGTGAGAGTGGAGTCAATGTGAGACACTAAAAAGATTTTCCCAGAGAGAATGAGCAGTGCCTAAAGGGGCCATTTAGTCAGACTGGATTAAGTTTTTATTAGATTAGATATTTAATCAAATATCAACTCCCTTACCTTGTTGACCAGTGGGTGGGAATTTAGAAGAAAGATCACTTGATCAATTAACATCATTGACTAAAAGTTGAATGGTCCTATAATTTATAGGGCACTTTTGGAAGTTAAAGGGGGTATAAAATAAACAAAAGTATAAATATATACATTTGTGAATAAAATTATTCAATTGAAAAATTATATTCAAAATAAAATTATTTTTAAAAATAAAGATTAAAAATGAATACCTGTATTCATTAAAGCAAAATAAAAAGAAAACTTCTTTACATTTATCGTTTGAACGTTAAAATGGAACATTAACAGAATGATTATTTTTGGTATATATTCATGTACTGCCATGAATCTGCTCCTTAGCCCATCTCTGTCTCTAATATACCAAATCACTGATATTTGGGGGAAAAATATATACATAATATAAAGTTTTTTCAATATGGTTTTATTGTTTTCATAAATTTATTTACAATCTTATTCAAAATTTCTTTTTATGATTAGTAAATTTGAAATTGTTGATACCTTAATTGACTGTAAATCACAGTATTTTTTTTTTTTTACTCTATTTGCTTTATTGTTTGCTGTTTCTCTTCCATATACATCTAGATCGACATGTATTCACACATACACACACAAATAATATATATACATAACATTTTTCTGAATGATTCAAGAGTAAGTTACTTGCATAAAGGCCTTTACCCCCAAATATTTCAGTGAGCATTTCCTCTAAATAATAATATTCTCTTACATTTACACAGTAGAGTTTTCAACTTCAGGAAATTTAATACTGATACAATATTTTTATCCAAGCAAACAACCATATGCCAATTTTTTAGTTGACCTAATAATTTCCTACGTAGCATTAACTATTTTAACTGTGGAAATATCTTCCGTATAGGTGCTGCTAAATGCCAAGCAAGTTTGCTAAAGAGAGGACAGGTGCAATATAGTTTAGCCCAAATACCTCCCCAGCACTGTTATTTTACATCCACTCAGCACATCTTTCCTTGCCAAAAATGTTACAGGACACAAAACTTAAATTGTATCTATTTACGATTCTTTGTAGAGCTTCTCACAAATCAACTTTTTTTCATTTTGGTGCAGAATATAAATTTGTCGAATAAAACACAGGAGCTCTGTCAAAAGAGTCTTTTCTCAGGTTAAGAAATTTCAGAAGGAAATTATAAAATTGAAAACTAAGTTTTGTATAACATTTAAACGCTCATTTGTCCAGTTTGCTTGCTTTTGTGAGCATAAATTTCAGTGTTTTCCTTTTTTATAAGCTTTCATTTATTGCCATTTACTAAAAGCTTCAAAAGATGATTTGGGGGTGCTTCGTTTGATTTAATAACTTGATTTAATAATTTGATTTAAATTCTTTAACTGATCTTGAATGCAGGGCAGCTAAAATGTAGAAGACTCATTTACGAAGTGCTCACAGTCATTGTAGGGAACTTAGATTAATTTACAAAGCAGTTCTTTAAAGGCTGAAATAACCCTACCTCTGACTGATGAAGAAAAGCAAAGAGAGAAAATGTATTCTGTCATCCTGAAGTGGTTTTTGTTTGTTTGTTTGTTCGTTTTCAACATCAACCTCATTACAAAAATATTCTCAGGGAAATGCAAACCAAAACCACAGTGAGATACTACTTTATACCCACTAAAATAGCTATAATAAAAAAAAATCAGATAATAACAAATGTTGGTAAGGATGTGGAGAAATTGGACACCATGCACTGCTGGTGGAAATGTAAAATGGTGCAACCACTTTGGAAGACAGTTGTTAGGCAGTTCTTAAAAGGGTAAATCTAGTTACCATATGACCCAGTCGTTCCACTCCTAGGTATATACCCAAGAGAAATGGAAACATACGTCCACACAAAAATTTGTACACAAATGTTTATAACAGCATTATTCATAATATCCAAAAGGTGGAAAAATATTGTAGTTTATTTACCCTAATGTGGGTGTGTGTGTGTATATATATAAATTTTGGGAACTAGACAAGACTACCAAAAGAGTAACTATTAAGGAGGAATCATTGAAAAGTAGATAATTAAGAAAGTGAAAACACCATGAATCCTTTACGGATGGAACACAGCAATGTGGCCTCTTGACAAGAGAAGCCTGATGTTTCCATATTAGAAAAATAGTTTTTTTATGCACACACCAGAGTAGGAAGATAGTTGAAGTAAAGAGGTAAATTGAAATGCAAATGGAGGGCAAGTTTATAGACTCTGAAAGTTTTTTTAAAATGATGCTTTAAAAAATGAAGTTTTTTTTTGTTTTGTTTTTTAAGATGACTTAACAAAATACTTGAAAACAACTCAGTAGGAAAGACCTTAAGCTTTTACGTTTGCAGAAAGGTAGTTATATCACATTGTTAAGAAAGTGAAGCAACTGTGCATTCTAAAAGTCACTGTAATGGGAAAGATGTGAGAAGAAGATGCTGAATTTAAGGAGTTTCTCCAGTAGAAATAAGGAGATGAATTTCAGTGAAACCTGGGAAGTAGTAGAAGAGGCATGGATGGGTTTTCAGAAGTATTAGAAAAGAAGGTTTAGAAAAGAAGCATCTGCAGTCATTACAGTGAGAACACCACATAAGGGTCTTTGCCAGAAGAGTGCCTTGGAAGAGGCGGGGAAGACAGAAGGAGGGGGCGGGCACAGCTTGGTGGGTGACCTGCAGGATAATTGAGTTGAATTCAATATACTCTGGTTATTAAAGTCTTAAAATGTAGAACAAAAAACTTAGCACAATTAACACCTAGCATCAACGGTGCAGAAAAGCCAGTTATGCAAAGCATTGCCCCCTTCAACTGTTTTCAGAAACTGAGGTGTTACTATAAAAGATCTCTCAGGAAGAGCCTGCAGCCAGGAAACCCCATTGTTTGTAGTCCTTTCAAACGTATTTCCTGTGCCAACTTCCACTTGGAAGAAATGATGTTACTTGGAATGGAATATCTTTGTGGTTACTCACTCTCACCACTGCAAATCCCTGTCAGGCGTTCTCTCCGACCTGGAGGAATTGCAAAGGTGCTCTCGATTTACAGCATCATCTTACTGCACAAATACAGACTTGTTACCACTTGTAAGAGATGCACAACCCACTGCAAGTTTTCTGTTTGACTACAGGAGACTTTTGGTCATCAGTCAAGTTTCCAACAGATAACTCAGTACTACTGACGCAGTGCCTCACTCAGACATTGCAAACCTGATTGACACTGAAAGCAACACAAGCCATTTCCAGTGAGGAACTCAAGCTATCATTTATGTCCCAGGTTTAACTATTGTATATTCACCAAAGAATGAACCAGAGGGCAGGCCTCTTGTTTCTAATCCAGCTTTGTTGCATGCAGCCTCGTCTCTGAATTGTGAAATGCGGAGATAATGTACCATTGCACTTAGCTCAGAGAAATGAAAAGATTTGGGAAGATGAGGACCAATTAACATATTTATTCTTAACCTACTTTCTGCTCTATCACTGTTCCTGTAAGGTGGTTATGAGACTATTCTAATAAGCATTTATTGTATAGGTTGCCAGCAATAATGTCTTAAGGAAACACTGCTCAGGACTTTTAAAGAACTCCAATATGGGGACCGTTATGTTGTGATTTACTTGTTCTGTGATATGCATTCATAAGAGAAAAGCTGGGGTAGAGGCTCGACATCAACTGAGTTCACGAAGAGGGGCCCTTAAAGGACCTCAGGGAGGATCTTGCAGCACCCCACAGACAATGAGGGCTTTTAGGAGAGACCCGTTATTTCCGAGGTAGCTGGCAACTGAACTCTGCCTGCGTTACTAGGGAATGAGCTAGTCCACAGCATCACTGACTTGACGCTATCTCCTGTCTGAAGAATCTGAGCTTTCAGAGGGCATGACCCGTGTGCCAAACTGCAGGCCACGGTCGGGCTGCTCACATCACGCCGAGGGGTGCCCTGATGGGTCCGCTGGGCCCGGGGAATGTGGAAGTGCCCTGAAACGCTGCTGATGCCCAGAGGAGCTGGTTGAGGCTGTGCTGCCGCCTGCCCCAAATAACTTTAGGAGCCGTCAGAGCCGTTAAAGAGGCAGATGACACCCCAAGGGCAACGTTTATGGATGCTCGTTATTGTTCCCTTTCTGATGCAGGAAGTTTAAAATCTCCTCCACCTTGCAGAAAGCACAGGAAACTGAAGAAGGGAAGTACGTGGGACCAATGAGATGCTCAGGGAGATGTCAGCCCCAGCCGGAAGAGCAGAGTCCGCAGTCCCAGAGGCTGCCTTGTCCGGACCAGAGTTTTCCAACATGTTTACCTCTTCCTGCCTGGCAACAGCCACGCAAAATGGACTCTTCTCACTTCATCTAGTCCCCCTCAGGCATAAGTACTGATGTAGCTCATAAAAATGGATATAGCTCAATGACCTGATGGCAGTTTGGCCTGGAAAACACTGAGAGCCGTCACTGGGAGAGTCTGGAGGGTCTGGAAGCAACCCTCGGTCTGTCTGGGAGTCCAAGCCCCTCCTCATCCTGGGCGGATGTAAGGACGTCCCAAATGGTGTGTGGGCAAGTGTAATTTAAGGTGGCCAATTCCAAGAGCCTTATTCCAAAATTTATGTGTCCTGAGACGGTACCTGTGGCTATTCTGGTCCTGGGTTCTCTCATCCTCTTCCACAATTGTCTTCTTTCCACTTTACTGAAAGGCATCCATCTCAACCATGTGAATAGGCACTTATCTTTGTGCACTACTCAGAAGTAAAAGCCCCTAGTGCACTAAACAAAATGACAGTTTTAATTTCTTGTGATGGATGACAAAGTAATGGCTACTAATGACAAGGTAGGTAGTTTCCAATTTTTGCTTCCAAAATAATTGAAGGAGAACATAACCTATTTATCAGTTGTAGTACTTCAAAAATAATTGTTGATAATGGATCAGTATGTATTGTACTTTTTGACATATATTTCAGCTACTTTATCTATAATTTCATTCCTTCCCATTTGTCCTATCTCTTTTCCTCCTTTATTTTTTTCTCTTTTGTATTTATCACTCTTTACTATGCTGTATTATACATTTTACTTTAAAAAAAATCTTATTTGATGTCTGACCCCTTCACTACAATTTAAGTTTTATGAGACAAGAATTTTTGTCTGATTTTGTCTGATTTTGTTCAGTTCTATATCCCCAGCACCTAGAACAGTGCCTGGTACAAGATAAGCCCTCAAAACTATTTGGGGAAAGAAGGAATTAAAACAATTGAGTGACATTGTTGTAATCAATTTCCTCCCATTCTCATTTTTTTTTCTGTGAAAGTACCTGTGGTAGCCTATTGCATTCCAGCAAAGCTACTAGAAACAAAACCACTCTGCCCATTTTATTAAGAGGTACCCTTCCAACAAATATTTCATTTTATGTTTAAGACTTGTTCATCAATATCTGCAATACATTTATGTTTGCTCAATCACATTGGTAGACAATAATTGCAATTATTGCAATTGCATCTAAAGAAGAACTTTAACACTTAAAATCTGGTCACAGGAAAATATTAAATTTTTATTCATAGGAATAAATCTAAAAAATTTGCAAGTTCTCTGCACTGAATACAACAAAATATCTTGACGGAAATTAAAGATGTCTTAAACAAATGGAAGAATATAAAACATTCATGGATTGTGAAACTCAATATTGTAAAGATACCAGTTAATTTGTGGATCAGTTAATCTATGGATTCAAAGCAATCTCAGTAAAAAAATTTCAGCAGTTTAATCAAAATGCTGATTCTAAAATGTATGTAGGACTTCCCTGGTGGCGCAGTGGTTGAGAATCTGCCTGCCAATGCAGGGGACACGGGTTCGAGCCCTGGTCTGGGAAGATCCCACATGCCGTGGAGCAACTAGGCCCGTGAGCCACAATTGCTGAGCCTGCGCGTCTGGAGCCTGTTCTCCGCAACAAGAGAGGCCGCGATAGTGAAAGGCCCGCGCACCGCGATGAAGAGTGGCCCCCACTCGCCGCAACTACAGAAAGCCCTCGCACAGAAACGAAGACCCAACACAGCCAAAAATAAATAAATAAATAAAATTAAAAAATAAAATAAAATGTATGTAAAAAGGCAAAGACTGAAGATTAGTTAATAATCTTGAAGAACAAACTGTGAAATTTCCTAATTAAGATTTAAGATTGATAACTGGACTACACAAACTAAGAATTTTTGTACACTAAAAGGCAACATTGAGAATGAAATTTCAATCTATAAACAACTTTTCATTGCAGAAATGTAAGGGTAGACTAAAAAAAACCTTTTAGAAACAAAGATATAACACTAGGACAGAAGTTTATGGGTGAAGAGGAACGGAAGTACAAGTTCAAAAGAAAATGGAACAATTTAAAATTTCAACAATTAATGCTTGTTTAGGTACTTTTAAAATGGATAATTAAGGATATTAAATTGCTATGACCTCGAGATTACATGGGATACGTTCAAGAGTAATGCCTCAGCTTTATTATTAAATACTGTAGTGATTTTGTAATGGGTCAACGTATCTAAGCTGGAATTGCGTTGTTTCCTGACTTCCCCTCTCTCTATGGGTCTGAGTCAGGGTTGGCTACACGAGACATTAGTGTGAGACGTGGAAGACCGATGTGAAGCAACAGTTATCATGCTCAGGAAGGTGGTCTAGGGCCCAGGCCCCTCTGGACTTGTCCACGGAGTGAGGAGAGCCAAGATCAAGACATGTTTGACAACTGAGACCACGATAGGGCCCTTGCACAGCTCAGTGGATGCCGGCAGGAAAGATGGGAAAAGACAGGGCTGCCCAGCCCTGCCCCTGACAGCCGGCATCAGCACATCCACCTTCACCTCAGAATCAGTCCTGGTAGGAGGACAGCCTTCCCTGCACTGACACCTGACGTGGCTGAGAAATCAGTGAAGTGGCTGAGGTTTCCTGGAAGTGACCACCATGAGAAGAAATGCTAAATCTCGTTTTGGGAAAATAAGGGAAGGTACATTTTTGCTTCTTAAAGATCATACCCACAACATTTGCCAAATCATATTCTGTTACATTTTATTGAACCAGACTTTAATCATGGCAGATTATTAATTAGAATTTCATCGTATAGCCATACAGAACAGCTATTAAAGGTCAACAGTTTTTTTGGGGGGGGCATTGTTTTCACAGTTGTGTAGTATTTGAATCGCATCCTAAAATTTTGTTGTTCTAATGATAATCTTCACATATTGAGTACTTGCTAACAAGACACTTGACTTGGAGCAAGACCGCTGGGTGTGTTACATATGCCTCTCCACATCCAATTAAATTTTACTGGGCTAGCCCATTATTTTTCTTACATAGTGCAAGTAATTTATATTCTTACTCAATATTTAAATATGAATGCTTTAGTTTTAATCTAGTGAGTGCCCAATGTATCTTTCTTTACCTATTTATGAAGAATTTCGTTGTTATCCTTGTTGGCACAGCTGGGGGTTTGAAAGCATACGGATTTTGGTCCCTGAAATATCTGGATCAAACATTAGTTCCACTTCTTGCAGGCTGTGAGCTGGGAAAATTCTCGGTGTACTCGCCTGTACAATGAAGACAATGACTGCCTGCCAGGGTGTGGACGCCCCAGGTGAGATAAAAGCCGTGGAGTGCGTGCAGCAGACCGCAGGCTGCTATTGATTTACTCACACATTTATCTTATTCCGATGACACATTCCCATCAACTACTGATTCCCAAATTTCAAAACCTTTGTTTAGCTTAGGACAACAATGGTTTGTGAGAATTCCAGCAGTCTATTCCCCCCTTCCCCAGAAGAGCATCTGTCCTTGGGGAACTTGTATTGAGCTTGCGTCTAGTCTGATTTTCTCATATTTGGAAAGAGTAGCTAGTCTGGAAGAGGGAGGATTGATTAGTCCGTCACGTTTTGAAGGCTGAGGTTTCACCATCTCTGAGTGTTTTTTATTCTGGAAAATTAAGCTTCCCCGTATAAGGACATGGCAAGGAAGAAAGTAAAGCTCAAGGGAGGCAGAATTTTCAGAGTTCAGGGTCACGTGGGATTGTGGCTCTCCCTCTGTCCAGGGCTGGTGCTGGGCACTCCCTGAGCACGTGTCCAGCCCATGTGACCTTCCCAGTGCACCCGTGACCCGCCTTAGTGCACACGGGACACCTTTTTTTTTTTTTTTTTGGCTGCTTTGGGTCTTTGTTGCCGCACACGGGCTTTCTCTAGTTGCGGCGAGCGGGGGTACTCTTCATTCCGGTTCGCGGGTCTCACTGCGGTGGCTTCTCTTGCGGAGCACGGGCTCTAGGCACGTGGGCTTCAGTAGTTGTGGCTCGGGGGCTCAGTAATTATGGCTTGCGGGCTCTAGAGGGCAGGCTCAGTAGTTGTGGCGCACGGACTTAGTTACTCCGCGGCATGTGGGATCTTCCCGGACCAGGGCTTGAACCCGTGTTCCCTGCATTGGCAGGCAGATTCTCAACGACTGCGCCACCAGGGAAGTCTGCACACGGACACTCTTGATCACCATTTTTTTTAGCTTTTAACTGGCATTGTTTTTATTCTCTAGTCCTTTCCCCCCACAGTAGCACAAATACTGAGGGAAGATCTCTCTCTTTTTTTCTTGGAATTTCAAGTCACTCCGTGGGATTCTTTGTAGGTAATATATCCCTTTCATGCAAAGTGCACAGAGTGACTTTTTCCTAATGCTTTCAGTGTTATTCCTTTAGATGCAGGGATGCACTTATTCTAGTTATTCTGTAAGGATCCCATGGACCGTCTCTAGTATTTTGTCTTTGATTCTTGCAAGGGGGAACCTGGTTATGGTGTCCCTACAGGGTCCTTTGATAAGAAAGCATCTGCCACCGTGGCTTCTTTCCTCACTCTTAGTTGCTAGAGTTGTATCACCTTTATAAAGATGCCTCTGACATACCAGCTCCCACCATCCTACTTCCTCAATACACACATACACTTTTTAGTTTTGATTTTCTCATATTCAGAAAGAAAGGAGCTAGGTTCTCTTTTTTTTCTTTCTTTCTTATTTGCGTTTTCATCTCTAACAGTGTATTTTCTATTTCCTTTAAAGTTACTCAGCTTTTTTAAAGCGACACAAATTGTGCTATTTTCCTATTGTAGACATACTCTTAACCCTTTGGTTAATCTTCATCAGTAATTGGGTGGAACGGCTGCTTACTCTTATCAACTACAATTTGGCTTTCCTGAAGTCTCTTTGAAAGTTTTTGTAATTTTTCAATTACTATCTGCTCAGAATCACTGGTGGCTTTGTGTCACTACTGCTGGGCTCATTCAGAGGAACATTTTATTCTAGAGAAAACAAGATTTTTAAAAATTCTGAAAACACCTCCCTTTTCTATTTTTGGAGCTCCCTTTTCATTTTTATTTGGCTGCATTTCCAGCTTTTGTTTCTCTCATGGGTCCAGATCTCTGGAAGCAGATGTTCCCATAATCAGTGCTGACAGTTTCTTCCCACTTTAAAATTTTCTAAGAGTAGATAATATTTAAATAATGGCATAATGAATTTCTAAAATCTCTTTGGGGTCAATAAAGCAGAATGGAATGGCTGAGAGGAAATATATTGCTTAAAAAGGTAAGGGCTAAAAACTGTTCTAAGAATCTGTCTAAACAGATATAATTTTTCCCTTATGTAATACATTTTTTCTCAGTTATCCAATTTTTTCCCAATATATTTTTATCATTCTCATTTAAATCTGGCTAACGTTCTACTTTGCTCGATAAATCAAGTGACAAATACTTGTTGACTTTGAAGTCTCTCTATAATTCACTTTTACTGTCTGCTTCTACAATTTTGAACATTTCCCCTTTGAATATTCTTTTTTCTTTTTTTAAAATAGCCTCTAGAATGCCTGCTTATGGGGGGGTGGGATTATCTCTTGTGTTGATGAAAATGTTCTAAAATTGGTTCTGGTGTTGGTTGCACAAGTCTGTGAATATACTAAAAACCATTGAAAAAAATAAAAAATAAAATAAAATAAAATAAATTAGCCTCTATTATTACTTTTGGTTTTCCCATTTCTAGGGCAGACTCCATCGCAAAAATGCCATTTCTTCTGAGATCATTTTATAAATTCTTTTCTCTTTCTATGAATTACTGTTCAAAGAAAATTGAATCTGATCATATTCTTCCCAAGATTAAATCCATTCATTGGTTACATGTCATCTAGCAGAGTATCCCAGCTGGAGAGACCTGAGTAGGGTGTGGGTGTGCACGTACACACTTGCTGAGCAAGACTTGGGGTAGCTAGCCCTTTGGGGTGGTCATTTATTGCTCGGAAAAAGTAATTTATTTATCACAGAGTGCCTTATAAATGTTATCTTTCTCTATAAGTGCCAAGATATAAAATAGGTTGGGACTCACTGGTGTTAAGACAGAATCCAAGGTCCCTCAAAGACTGCCCCCGCTGTTCACTTGGTGAACTGAACATACCCCACTACTCATCACTTCCTGAGTATCCCATGGTTTTCCCAAGCTTTTTTGACATACTTTTGCCAGTATTTAAAATGCATTTCCTTTGTTCCCTTCCTCATGATGTAATAGTCTTCATATAAGACCATGTTCTCATGCTCTGAGCAGCCATGCTTGGTGCCCTGACACACAGTTAGCCTCTGCTTATTTTTTTTGTGCTTCTGATTCACTTTATACAGACCATTATCTGCACTTTACTCTTCCATAATGATTTACATGCCTTGCTCACTTATTAGAATGTAAGATCTCCTGGGAAAGGGACCAAGTCTTATTCATTTCTGTATCCTTGTGGGTCTAATACACAGAAGTTTTCAATAACTGTTTCTTGAATGAATGAATCAAATCAATACAGGATTAGCTATTTAAGCTTGTTTAAAGCCCTAAAATTAATCAATAATATGCTGGAACTGGACTATACTTTTGGATCTGGACAGGTCAATGACCTCAGACAAGAAGAGATTTGGGAGAAATGCTGAATCCAATCAAGCATTTAAATATCTACAAGAATTGGCAACCTACCTAGAATATAGAAAGAACACAGAATTCCATCAGGAGCTATGGTTGAAAGAAGTCAGTGTAATGTCAACAAAGCATCTGAGTCATGTGGGAAGACATTAAAATGTTTTAAAGGGTTAGTGAGTATAAAACCAAGCAGAAAGAGACTCTTAATCAGAGTAAAGTCTTGTGTCTACTCAAATCTAACGTCATCTGAGTCCTGATGCTGTGGGCTGCTGAATTAACCACATTTGAAGGGTATGGAATGAGATCTCCTCTTATTCCACCAACTATTTCAAAAAGCTCTGAAAATCCATTAGTGGAAAGTGAGCAACCCCTTGGAATTGAGGTCCTGCTTCCCAGCTGAAAATCCCTTAACATACAGCAAACTCAAATTGCTTGAGATGCTTTTTTGTTGGAGAAATAAATTTCAATATTTATTTCAACATTTATTCAACACTGTGGCTCCATCATTTTAAACATGTGGCTTCCAAAGCTTCTATGCTGGTCTGTATCCAATAGGCAGAAACGGGAAGAGCATGGAGGACCACATGTGGAAGTGACGTGGGTGTTAGGCCTGGAAGTGGGCGTGTTCCTTAGGCTCACATTCCATGATCTGGAACTCAATGTCATGGGACACCTAACTGCAGGGAGCCTGGGAGATGCAGCCCAGCTGTGTGCCGGAAAAAGAACACACAAATGGCAAATACCTGGCCAATCTCTGACACAAGCATGTACATTCAAGCTTTGCAGTTGACTGAACTGTACGTAGCAAAGAAAGCTGTTCTCTGAGTACACCATTAACTCTAATCTAGACTTTTTGTTCTTATAATCAAAGAGAGAGAGCAAGAGTGAACAAAAGAGAGGAGAGAAAAAAGAGAGCAAGTGAGTGAGAGAGCGAGCTCCTGTTTCCTCCTCTGAGGAAAAATGTGGACAAAACTGAAAGGCTAGTTAGGTATAAAATTTAGAATTAATTTACTTTGTACCTCATACAACTTAGGAGGAGAGACAAATGCCTTTACTTCTCCCCTACTTTATCTTCATGTTGGCATCCAAGTTATTGGTACTCCCAAATACCTCACTTAGACCAGTTTCAAATATTGCTCCCAGAAAGTACACTAAATTATTCTTTTTTAGTCAATAAAATGCTTAGTATAAAGCACACGAAGGGACTTCCCTGGTGGTCTGGTGGTAAAGAATCCACCTTCCAATGCAAGGGAATGCAGGTTCGATCCCTGGTCAGGGAACTAAGATCCCACATGCCGAGGGGCAACTAAGCCCGTGCGCCACAACTACTGAGTTCGCGTGCCTCAACTAGAGCCAGCGTGCCGCAAACTACAGAGCCCAGGCGCCCTGGAGCCCTAGCGCCACAACTAGAGAAGAGAAGACCTGCACGCCACAACTAGAGAGAAGCCCGTGCACCAAAATTAAGAGGCTGCATGCCTCAACGAAGATCCCACGTGCCGCAACCAAGACCTGACGCAGCCAAAAATGAATTAAAAATAAATAAATAAATAAATAAATCTTAAAAAAAAAAATAAAGCACACAAAGATGAGTGTTCTATATATGCCTCTTAGTGTTGGTTACTTGCATGACATTTCTTCAAAGGAATTATAAAATCTGACTTCCATTAAATATTTGGTCCAAGAGTATAGCTCTTGAGAATATTGTGTGCCATTTTGCTATCTAAGAGGGATGAACATCTGTTTCATTGTTTGGTCTTACTTTAAAATGCCTCTGTTTCATTGTCTGATCTTACTTAAAATGCTTTAGTGTAACGGTGAGAGTATAAGCTATATACTGGGGATGGCAAGTTAACATTTTAAGGACTTAATGATAAAACATCACTCCAAAAGTAGCCAGGGCCAGTACTTCAAAATTTGTTACCTATGTTTGCATCAGAAATCTGCTTAATTTGCATGAGGATAATAGAAAAAAAATTTAATTGGTAAAATAAGTGCTGTTTGGGACTTCCCTGGTGTCGCAGTGGTTAAGCCCCGCGTTCCCAATACAGGGGGCCCAGATTCGATCCCTGGTCATGGAACTAGATCCCACATGCATGCCACAGCTAAGAGTTGGCATGCCACAACTAAGGAGCCCACGTGCCGCAATTAAGACCTCGTGCAACCAAATAAATAAATATATTTTTTTAAAAGATAAGTGCTGTTCAAGAGATGGGACTGCCTGGGAAAACTCAAGAGATGGGGTTGCTTGGAAGCCAGAAGGGAGCAGTCAACAGTGACCTAAGTCACCCATTACAATGAAGCCCGGTAAGATCTAAGTGAACTTGACAATTAGGAGGTCATTGCTGGCCTTCGAGAGAGCATTTTCAGTGATAATATAGGACAGAAAGCCCAACAGCCGCGGCCTGACAGTGGATAGGGGGCGAGAAAGTTACACTGTAAGTCTGGACTATTTTGTAGAAAAGTCTAGATGTGGAGGGAAGAAGTATGAGAGACGGGGAAGTTCAGTGTATACCGGGTGGGGAGCCAGGCTAATTTCTTTTGTTTTGTTTTTAAACTTATGTGGCTTTATTCATAAACTGAAGAAAAAGGTCCAATGAGAGGAAGAAACTGGGAGAGAGAAGGGAAAAAGAGATAAAGTTAGGGAGGCGGAGAGAGAATCATTAATGAAGCAGGCACCTGAATACGTGGGAAGGATGGACAGAAAAGCCACAAAAGCCTGGGGACAGAGTGAAGACCTCCTCTTCTATGTCAGGAAGGAGAACATCATGGATAAATACGGACAGTTCCGATGGGAGAGAGACCCTAGGAGCTTGTGGGCACCCATGCCTACTGGCTTTCCTCTTCTTTGCTGTAGAGTCTTGGCGGGAGCGTCTCAGCGCTGAGCGGGCAGAACAGAGGAGGACAAGGGCGCAAGGATCACGTCACCTCTCTGGGCTTCATGTCCTCATCCCTAAAGTGAGAGTAAGGACTCCACGGTCTCAGGGTAGGCAGCACTCATACCGCAGTGTTAGGGGACCTGGAGAAGGCGCAGACTCAGAACGAGTGAGAGGAGGAAGGCGAGGCGGCCGGCGCACATGCGCACGTGTGACCTCCTGGGGCTGCACCGAGGCCAGTCGGTGCATCACGTTCTTCTCTGCGGCTCGGGGCCGGCTGGAGAGACGAGGGCTCAGCCTCCCCCTGGTGGGGCGGGCGGAACAGCTCAGTGTGAGGATTGAGAGGGGTGTGTGTGGCGGGCGTTGGGACAGGGATATTGAATTTAGAATTAAAATGGAAACACAAGGACCCTGTCGGGACGCTGTTAGCTGCTATCTCTCTTGGGCTCCTAAATTTTCCCACTAATAACCCGCAATAAAACCATTGCCCAGGATCCACATAAAATCCTCACAGCCCCCCCCCCCCCTTTTTTTTTTTTCACTGCATTTAGGGTGCTGTGAGGATGTGATTTTTTTTTTTTTTTTTTTGGTTACTCCCTCGTAATCACAACTGGTTCCCAGATCCCTCACCTTCCATTCTGTACCATCTGGATGATAGATCCTTCAGTCTTCCTTCCTGAGGAAAGGGCATACCACACAGCTTGGGGCTGTTGGTAACCAGGAGAACCTGCGAGCTCCGACCTGTCTGACCAGGGATGGAGGGAGGTGGGATTATGTCTCCTTCAAGCTAACAGGCATCTGTGTAGAGCGCTTGCATTAAGGGGTGAGGCTGATGCTTCACACTCCCTGGGCTGTTAATCTGGAGCAGACAGATCAAGATGTTCTGAATAGCTGCCTGATATTCACCATTTGTAAATGAATGAAGAAAATGTGATGCACTTGATGGTACCTTGAGATAACCCCCAGCTCTGGGCATCATCTACAGGGCTGTGTTGTCAGAGCTGAGTGCCTTGGGGATCCCCCAAGGGCTGATTCCATTTGTTAATGGGCGCAGAGCTAGATATTGGCAGAGTGACGACCACCTTCATTTCAATAATTTCTAATGTACAGTTTCAAGTGGGAACACAGGAAATTAAACCCCCTCTGGGGTGTCGGTGTTCTCTGCTTGTTGGTGTCAACTTTCTGTCAAAACAGGCCACAATTAGTAGCCAATGAAAACTTCCAGGAAATATAAGTGTACAAACCATTTATACCTTATTGCAAATTAGTCAGATTTTTTTCTGTAGCGCAAGGAATGGGAAATTTAAATTTTCATAAGGTGTGAGGACAGAGATATGAGAGATAATGTAATGACATGAGGGCATTTCCCTTGCTATGTGTTTTGTACATATTTGCACAAAATTTCACATCATATTTGTATGACAAATATTTACTGATTTCTTATGATGTTCCAGATACTGAACCAGGTCCTTGGATCCCAGGGTGGGCAGGGTACGATCCCCATGCTCTACAAGCGGGGAACACAGTTAATTAAAAAATAAATTGAGCACAAGTTCAGAGGGTCTACTGAGGCACGGGGAAGAGGGCGTTCTTCCTGGGGAAGAATGTTGAAGAACACGTAGGAGCTTAGTTACTTGAAGGGAGGTGACGGTGTCTCATCTGGTGACTGAGTAGATGTGGGAGGTAAGGAAGAGTCAAGGAATGTGCCCAAGGTTCTAGCTTGTATGAAGAATGGTCATTCATATAAATGGAGACAGAGAATAGAAACGGAAGAATTCTCCCCCATCTCTGCCAATGGAACTCCTAACCAACCTTCCGAGTCCATTTGCTTGCACAGTTCTTCATTCAACACTCATTCATTATCTGTTGTACAGAGTGCCCATTATGTCAGGAAATGGGCGAGGCCCTGGGGATATCATGATATAATTTTAAAAATTACAGTTGTGTTAAATGTTTCCAAGGAAAATGCAGTATGCAATGAAACCATATAAGAGTATATCCTGGGTGCCCTCAACTAGCCTGGGGAGGGTGAGAGGGAAGTGGCTAAATTGGGGAGAGACAGCTAAGCTGAGATCGGAAGGATGTATATAAGTTAGTGAGTCAACAGAGGGAGGAAAGGGCTTGGTAAATGTAGGAAAACAGATGTAGCTGGAGATGAGGAAGTGAGGAGGGAAGAAAATAACAGCTGTGGATAGTCCCTAGTTAGGTTGAAATATAGGGGTTCTGGGTTGGAGAGACCATCTGGGTTCCACTTCACCATGAGGTTAGCGCTGACTTTGGAGCTGGTTCTAGTAAAACGGCTTCTCTAGTCTCCATGGAAAGTTCCCCTCTTGAGTCACTGGTTTGGGTACTTTGGTGTTTATGACATTCTTCTTGAGAGATACTGTCTTCTTTTCAGCTTTGTTGAGGTATAATTGACAAGACTGTAATATACTTAAAGTTTACAACATGATGATTTGATATATGTATACCCCGTGAAATGATGCCCACCATGGAGTTAATTAACACATCCATTACGGAGACAGACTGTCTTGTTAACCTGCCCAGGACTGGAATCCTCTCTGAACCAGAGCACTGTAGTTAGAACCCTATTCTGTGCGGCCTGACCTTCCCATGTGTGGGGCTGGCTTAGGTCTCCACCCTGTTGGTCCCAACTTTTTGACCGTACGTCTGTCCCCTTGGCCGTATTTTGCATTTGAGTTCACTCTATGGTGCATCTATCTTCCAAGTCTCTGTTGCCTCCCTGATGTCTTGTCCAGGAGTCCATAAACTCAAGCTCTTGCTCTAATGTGGTATAGTGGAGGTTTACTCCATCTCCCTGTATCTTTTTTTCTTTTTAAAGATTTTTTGATGTGGACCATTTTTAAAGTCTTTATTGAATTTGTTACAATATTGCATCTGTTTTACGTTTTGGCTTTTTGGCCCCGAGGCATGTGGGATCCTAGCTCCCCGATCAGGGATCTAACCCACACCCCCTACATTGGAAGGCGAAGTCCTAACCACTGGACTGCCAGGGACGTCCCCATCTCCCTACACCTTGACCTTCAAAATTACTAAAAATGCATCTGGTTATGCTAAAGAGATGCAGGACCTCCATTTGTTAAACATAAATATTTGTAAGTTGGATGAAGGTGGTCAAAAGGTACAAACTTCTAGTTATAAGATAAATATAATAAATACTAAGGGTGTAATAACAACATGATTAATATAATTAACACTGCTGTATGCTTTATACAAAAGTTAAGAGAATAAATTCTAAGAGTTCTCATCACAAGGAAAACTATTTTTTTCTTTTATTTTGTTTCTACATGCGATGATGGATGGTCACTAAACTTTTTGTGGTAATCATTTCATGATGTATGTAAGTCAAATCATTATGCTGTACACCTTAAACTTATACAGTACTGTATGTCAATTATATCTCAATGAAACTGGAAGAAAAAAATTGTAAATGTACCAAGCATCTCACTAAATTCTGAACATAATCCTAACACGTCATCAAATTTGAGAACCTTGTAGTTTTGAAATCCATTTTGAAAAATGAGTTGCTGGGCCAAGAGAATTTACTTAATGAAATAAACTGAACAATCATTTAAAAAATATTTTTAATATTTTATTTTTGGCCACGAGGCGTGGCTTGCAGGATCTTAGTTCCCCAACCAGGGATCGAATCTGGGCCCCTGGCAGTGAGGGCACTGAGTCCTAACCACTGGACCGCCAGGGAGTTCCCTCAACAATCACTTTTTTTATTAGATGCTATGTGCAAGGCATTTTCTAGGCTCTAGAGTTATATCTGGGAACATAAAGATTCTGACCACAGAGATTTTGTATTCTAGTTGAAAGGTTAGGCAGTAATTTTGTAGCTATTTGGCAGAGTTATGGGGACATGCTTCAGGCTCTAAATCTAAGCTGTGGTGAGGATAGCTGCAACTCACCAGATTGTTACCTAAGAAATTTATACTCTCTGAGAACCAGTAGATTCTTCATGGCTTATTGGACCAGTACTATGACTCCTCTGAAATACTGACTGTGACCACGGGATCTTCCTTACCTGGGTCTCATGTATTTCTCCATCCTTGACTCTCACACATTTCTCCTGTCCCTCCACCCTTGTATGGTCAGGCCACCCAAGATGGCTGTTCTCTTGCTCTCTGTACATCCCCTGCTGGACCAGTCCCTGCTTCACCTACACCCTACCCACACGACTGACCTTCCCTCTTAATCATACAGCCTAATCAGTAAATGCCTATGTACTTGCCCTGGACCCCTGTTAGTAATTGTTCTAATCTTTATATCAAAATGTCTCCACTATGTTAGTTTATCAAAGGGGCAGTGAGGGGCGTGCTTTTCTGCTGTTTTCCCTGGTAACCAATGAGCCAACCTGACAGTGGGGTGTCGCTCCAGGTCCCTTTCTGCTTCAGATGTGTAAGATCCCCCATTCATGAAACCATTGATGTCTCTGTTGCTGACTCTGGGCTCTTTCTTCCGTCTTGAGGCTGGGCCTCCAGGGGTCAGATGGTTGTATAAAGAGCTATTTTGAGATTTTCCATGTAAGATGCTGAACCCACATCTGGGGAGTTCATTTTCTTTTCAAAAACTAATGCTTAGGATTTTCGATGTACATTTCTCCTGCCAATCAACATAGACAGCCCAGGCTGTCCTTGTGAGCCCGACAGACGTCCCATTCGCAGTGTGCAACCTCATAGCAGAAGAGGTAGTGCTAGCAAGAGCTCCTCTGAAAAAGCCTGGCAATATTTATACAAGTTAATACATTTTTCAGCATTTTTTGCCTCCCCTCCACACTTCCTTGAATTAAAAACGTTCTTTTTAGTAAATCTGACAAGGCACTAACAAGCCCACAAGTTCATTTCAGCAATAGATGGTTCACACACAAGATGTTGACTTTTTTTTTACGGTTATTTTTAATTTTTTTTTTAACATCTTTATTGGAGTATAAGTGCTTTACAGTGATGTGTTAGTTTCTGCTTTATAACGAAGTGAATCAGCTATACATATACATATATCCCCATATCTCCTCCCTCTTGCGTCTCCCTCCCACCCTCCCTATCCCACCCCTCTAGGTGGACACAAAGCACCGAGCTGATCTCCCTGTGCTATGCGGCTGCTTCCCACTAGCTATCTGTTTTACATTTGGTAGTGTATATGTGTCCATGCCACTCTCTCACTTCGTCCCAGCTTACCCTTCCCCCTCCCTGTGTCCTCAAGTCCATTCTCTATGTTGATATGTTTTTACGACTACAGGTTCCAAATATCCTGGTCTCACAAAAGTGTTCACAGAGATTGATAGATTTTAAAAAAAGAAATAAAAAATGAAACAGATATAAATAGGCTTTTTCATTAGAATGAATGATGAAAAGTATTGACCCTACCTAGCAGTACTCTTGCTTTTGTGAGCTTTTTATTTCATTGTCTTTGACCTGCAATCATAGTCTTTATAGGAAATGGCTAAAGAGGCTGAAAGGTAACTAAGAAGATGGGTGGCTGGAAATAAATGTTTCCTCAAGCATTTATTACCCTTCAGAAATGTCCATCAGCTGAAATGTTATGCCCATAGAACCACTTAAGCAGTGCAGAGGAGAGAAGTGGGTAGTTATTAATTTTTAAGGCTGGCTGACAGCTTTCAGTCCAAGAAAGGCTTAACTTTGCATTTTGAATAAGGCAGAGATTTTCATTAGTTAGAATAGAAATCGAAATGATAAATGATATATTGTCTACCAAAATACTGTGACATTACGTTATCTACTTGCAGTTACCTTTCAGAAGAAGCTTTCCAGAAGCATACTTAGATAAATTGAAAGGCTACCAGTATTGTTTTCTTATTTTATGTTTAAATTTTGGAAACACAATTCAAAGGACACGTCTTCTCGACTGTGGGTTGGTAAGGGCAGTTCATTGTTGCACCCGAAACCTAAGTGTTGGCACAAATTGTACTAGTCTATGAGATCATTGCAATTGGTTTCAGACATTTCTTTTTGCTCACATCTGCCTTCTGAAGACTCTAGGACAATTTAATTAAAATTGCACTTTGATTCCTACTTCTTTCAATAAAAATTATAAAATTACCCTCACTTGAGAACTATCAGACTAAAAGGTTTGTGATTGCTTTCTACTGTCATCTTGCTCCCTGCCGATTACCATGTCAGGTTGGTCTAGGGCACGTTTACTTTGTTTTGAGCACCCAAGACCCTTTTGGCTCTAAGTATTATTTGAATTGATGGTAACATAACTACTTTATACAGAGGTCTCTTGGTAACTTAATGTAGGGCCCTAATAACAAACAGTACAATTAAACCATTAATAGAATAGGCTGCTAGCAGGTGCTTCAATGTTGGTTTGATGGGCATTAGAATAGCTGATTCAGAGGCTTCTATAGAGAAACTTAAGCTAAAGACTCTAAAATCAATAAAACTACGATATCTGCCAGTAGCAATCTGATCCATATACACTGACATTATTTCTCTAAAAAAGGCTGATAGAAGGTCAAAAATCTTTTACCCAATTTAGATGAGCCTTTTATTTTGCATGACATTTTGCATTTCCAAGTTTTGCTTAAAATCACAAGCTTCAGGGAAAAGCCCTTTATATATTTATTCTACTAGATAAAAGAAGATTATTGATTACTCTACCTGTCCTCACACAATAAGGCGGGGATGAAGCATTAGCATCATTTGAGAACCTCTCATCAGTTCAGTGAGGAGAAGAAAGAGGGTCATTTTGGTACCCACTCAAAAGTACTTTATAAGGTTTTCAGCTGGGATTTAGCAATCAGTGTATCATTTTTGGGGAAGTATTTATTCAGCACCAATTCTAATAATTTTTTTTTAGTTTTCAATTCCAGTTAAAATTGTTCTTGCTCAACCGGTTGTTTTTTGGCTGTCCTGCTGTCTTAGCTGTGAGTTGGAAGCATGCTGCTGATTTTCTGTACATTAACTTTGTCAAATTGTGGAACTACTAATGGAACACCTGAAAATGTACTTTTTGAAGTTAACCTCATAGTCAAAAGTATTGTCATTACAACAGCACTTTTGAAATGTCAGAAACTTTCCAGCTCATCTAGCATTAAATAACAAAACAAAACAAAACAAAGCCCCAAGCAAGCACAAAAGAGATGATGTGGTACGTCTGCGTGTTTTCACTGCCTGATGAGTTTAATCTCAAGGTCTAAGATTTCTTCCAGTTGGTTAAATAAATCGTCATTGTTAACTGGATTCCAGTTCATACACCAAGCACTGTACCTGTTTGGTGGCAAGCACTCATCAGACCCTTTTGGAGTTGTGTTCTAGAAAGAAGTTGTAATGGCTAGCTAGACACTTATCCTCATTTTTTTAAAGAGTCAACTTTGCAACCCAGAGAGTATCTGCAGCGGTATAACCAAATCCCTGGGATGGTTGGGTATGATTTGTTTATCTAATAATTTATTTATTTTTTTTAAATTAAAATTTTCTTTGGTATTACATGAGCCCATAATGGAGTGGTGCCAAGAAGTGCCTTAGACATTAGCAGGCGCTCCATAAATGCCACTCGTTAACCTATGTTGCTAAATCTCTACCCACATAACTTTGGGTAATACGTCTTTTTTTTTTTTAGTGTTCTGCTAAAATGTGACCACTTAGCTTTTTATCATTCCATTAATTCTTTTTCAGCATCTCTCTTTTTTTTACATCTTGCATTGAAGGTTGTCATGTTTAGTTTTCTCAGAGTAGTTTATGTATGTGTAGATCTTGGTAGACTGTGTTATTGTATTGATGTTATTGCTATCAGTCAGATTTCAAAATTCTGCAGTCAGCATACTTACAATTGGTGAGGGATAAAACCACCCCAATTTTCTACTCAGAGAAACGTTTAGGTCCCTGATGAAAAGTTACTAAAATGATACAACAGCCACCTGTAGGTGTCCCTGTCTCTGAGCATGCTCCCACACGACTTGGTTTGAGAGTTTCAATACTTAGTGCCATCTTGTTTGCGTGCAGTATAGTTTGTAAATGTTTGATTGTAACTTTACTATGCTGATTTTAATCATTTAAAATTCCAAATATAAAAGATTTCATGGTCCTGTAATGATAAGTTTTGGAAGCTATATCTCAGATAAAATAAACCCACAGGTAGGTAGAATAATACTTACAGGTGTCCTCTTCTTCCATGAAAATACTGATCACATAACAGGCATACACAAAACCAACCAACTGCAAAGGAGAAAAAAAAATCTTAAAAATCTAGGACAGATGTCCATAATTAAAAAGCCTAGGTAACCAATAGATAAAGAATACACAGTATTATCATCTATGAATTCGTAATAGCAAAAAATCTTAAATGCTATTTAAATGTTTTAAAATAATAGCCGTGATTTTAAAGAACCTTTTCATTTCTACTTAGGTTTAATAGCTCTCTAAAGTAGTACACAGAAATGGGAAAAAAATTGCAGACATTTCACTTAGAGTTTGATTTGGGATTTACAGTTCTTATATTGTAAAATCACCACAGATTATTCAGAACATCTATTTTTAAGTTTTGACTATTTGTAGAGCAATTTGTAGCAACTCTCATTATTACTACAACTATTTTAATGTTTAATTACCACAAAGGGAATCAAAATATGTTCATTGTAAATTAAATACCAATCATTTACTTAATTGTGGAAAATGCTCTGAGAATGTAAATTCTATTTGAATACTAAATTGTTTTGTTAATTATACACTGCCAGCCACAAACACCAGATATATTGTTCTTCTTTCTTGACTGCGCCTCCTTTGTTTCTGCATCCCCTCCCTTCCCTAATTAGTAACTATTTGAATCTGTCCTTTGGAACTCAGGGAATGTTTAAGAGACTGAAACCTTTTTCCTACTAAGAAACAGGGACGCGAAAAGGCTTTTGTACCTTTTTGGGGTACAAAAGGGGGCCTCACAGGGTCCTGCTTGCTTTCAAGGGCAGGGATGTGTATGTGCGCCCATAGTCCAGGGGTAAAGCCTTCTGAAGAGAGCTGGCTGTGCTCTTCTGGAGCAGGACCTACCCAAGAGAACAATATTACTTTGAGTTCTTCTGCAGCCACATCATACAGGGGGGCTCCTGTTCCCTCATGGGATATTGCTAGTACTTTAGTAACACATGAAGTCCTAACGTGTAGTCCTGGTGAGGCTACCAGAGTCAAGCCACACGTTAGATATTGTTAAAGGCTGGTTTTTCTTAGGTTTTTAGAAAATAGATAGATAGACAGATAGATAGATAGAAAGAAAGAAATAGGAGTAATATTTTCTTCTTATGCTCCCATGGATTATCTTGTTCATTCCTTTTAATACATGTGTTCTACTTTGGATTCCTTTATGTACCTCATTAGATGAATATGACCTACTGTGGAGAATTGACTTTGAAGATGACCCTTTTGCTTGAAGAGCAGTGCAATGAGTTCAGGTGACATAAGTCCTAGTGACAGAAACAGGCAGATCAGATATCTTTTGAACCCTAAAGAGCTACACCAAGTGACAGCCAAACACATCAAGAGTTTCTTTGTATGCAGTGTGAGTAGGATGGCGGATACTTTGGGTCTCTTCTACTCACTTTGCAAGGAGAAGGGTAGTAGAAGAATGGATGAATCATGTTACAATAGAAAAATTTCTGAACTAGTTTTGTTACTTTTGTTACAGACCAACATTTAGATGCTGCATTGTTTACCTTAGACGTTGCTTATTGAATAGTTAGGCCACAGATGCTTGATAGCTTACGTAGTCCAATAATTTTTCCCCTACAGCAAACTCAGGTAAGTTAAATCTCACAAATCATTATTCTTCCATCTAAGTAGGTGAAAGATAAGCAAACTGTTTTGATTGAGTGCTGTAGGACTTTTCTAGTATAAAGCTAAGGCCTGCATGATAGCTCAATACTACAATGAATATTATTTTTCTACTTTCCTAATAGACTATACATCTCTACAAAAAAATCTATTTACAACTTTATGCTGATTTGAAGTAGAATAAATTATTATTTTGTCTTCATTGATAACTTTTGAGATGATAATGGTGTCTAAACTGCATATTAGCACATTATTAGCCTCTTTGGCAGGGAACATATTTTGATGTCTTCTAACATTAGCTCGTTCCATTTGGTATGCTGGGTCCTTCGGCATTTACTGGTTGGTTCATTGGCATTTACTGGAAGAAAGGCCAGAGGATTGATGAGAAGGGTCCTTGAGAGCAAACTCAGTGAACTCAATGCTAAAACACTGTTTTCATACATCAATATGTAGAGTTAATTTGATGGGGTTGAAAAAAATCCCATCCTGATAGATTTTAACTTGAAAATGAAGTCTACCCCACCCTTCTCCGGTTTGCCTTCCAGCTGTTACAAGAGACCTGGAAAATAGTAACTGCTAATGACTGTTCCATAAATTGCTTTGTTATATATTTATACATTTAAAGGAACAAATCTAAGCAACCTCTAGGGACTCTTTTTAATACAAAATAAAAATTTATTTTTTTGCAAGAAACTTCTTAATGATTCTAATAGAAGTTTCCTTCCAGGCTAAACAAAAAGGGGTTGACCAGATGGCTAACACTGAAGACCAAATGCAAGTTATTTAGTCCTGATTTCATCATTTGAGTAAGTGCAGTTGAAATTTAGGGAGAGGTTTGGGGTTAGGATGAGACATTGAGCAAGTTAGAAGGACTGCATAAGATGATGATTATAGATGTACTTTTATAAAGGCAAAAGGAGCAAACTCAACTGAATAATTTTTCAAATAAATTTTTCAAAAAAATTTTTACTTAAGTTTTATTTAGTTTGTATTTCTTCCCTGTGTTTTAGGACCATGGATTATTTTAAAATTATTGGGTTAACTGTGTTTCTGAAAAGATTGTCTATATACTGAAGATAATTCATCGATAGATTTATTTCTCTTTTTCCAAATGAGTCTTTTTTTTTTTCATAAATTTATTTATTTATTTATTTATGGCTGCGTTGGGTCTTCGTTGCTGCGTGTGGGCTTTTCTCTAGTTGTGGTGAGCCGGGGTCACCCTTCGTTGCGGTGCGTGGGCTTCTCATTGCGGTGCCTTCTCTTGTTGCAGAGCACGGGCTCTAGGCACACGGGCCTCAGTAGCTGTGGCTCGTGGGCTACAGAGCTCAGGCTCAGTAGTTGTGGCTCATGGGCCTAGTGGCTCTGCGGCATGTGGGATCCTCCCGGACCAGGGCTCGAACCCGTGTCCCCTGCATTGGCAGGCAGATTCTCAGCCACTGCGCCAACAGGGAAGCCCCCAAATGAGTCTTCTGACAAATAGAAAGTAAGATCAGGCTCTTAGTTATAGTGATACCACACTATCCTTCCCTATTCAGTGAATTATTTTTTATTAATGAAATGTGAGAACACCCAGTTTTTAAAGAACAGAGCAATGCATAGCAACAGAAAATTTGTCATCTCCAATTGTTTACTAATGGATCTTAATAATATCTTGAGAGATGTAAAGAAAGGAATTTTGGCTAAGTAATTGAAATATGCAATACCATTAACCGGAAACAGTAAGATAAAGACATGCCATATCAGAAACATTAGGTCATTGTCCAGGCCTTCAAACAGAATTTGTCAGACATAATCTCAATATTATAACAAATGAATTAATTAAAGTATATCCTTTTACTTTTGCTTTATTGATTGGCATACTAATAAAATATTTATTCCCAAAATTACTTTTGCTATCATGATTAACCAAATGACTGTTTAACTAATAATGTTATTCTCATGAGAACATGTCTGGACATCATGTTAATCACTTCTTTGTAGAAGCTGACTATTGTATAGTTCTTGGTTTCCCAGAACATGAGTTGAAATAGTCCCTGTGGCTTTCTGCTTATCTCCAAGAAATGGAATAAAATGCATTCTTGCCAATAGTGAAGACGCATAAAATAAATAATATCAGGATAATAATCCTGATTATTTCTGCTTTAAATAAAGTTTTGAGTCATTTGTTTTAAAGACACCTCTTTTCTCTTCCATTAAAAACATCCATCTCTATAGTTGTAACATTTAAATGATTTTCTCCTCCATATTGTAAATTCTGACTGCATAAATTCCACCTTTTTCAATATATTAAATGGATGTAAATGGCATAAGACTAGATTCCAACATCATTTTTTTTTTTTTTTTTGATGAAGGGATTGATTAGTTTTTGCAAGTAAGATTTGTATATGAGATTAATTTGTTTTGGCCTGCAGGCCTTGTATAAGGACTGACAGGATTAGGTTTCACACATGCAGATACTAGGATGACAACAATCCATTGTCTGTGTGTCCTGCTAATTGTGGGTCTTGGTAAAAATGAGTCAAATAAATGAGTCATCTCTACAAGCCTGAGTGTCTTAAGGGATCAGTTTTAGGTGAAGTGGATGGGTGAGAAAAGCTCATTTAGGGAATTCAGAGAGAAGAGCTTTTTCAGACCTAGCCTTAGGGTGAGAGAACTGAGGGGTTTGAGGGAAGCCAAAAGGATTCTTGAACAATAATAACTCCCCAATACTTTCCCAAATTTCCCAGCATTCACACAAACATTTAAGCCCTAAAGCTTAAGAGAATCCATAAGGAATGACAGAAGTTTTTCTATTTAACACAGGTTCTAAACAGCTCTTTGTTAGTCAATTCTTCCTCAAGTCCAAAATGACTTTATAAAAATCTTGGCCATATATATGTGCTAGCATATTTGTTTCTGACGAACCTAAGGGCAGGACAGGAATAAAGACGCAGATGTAGAGAATGGACTTGAGGACACGGGGAGGGGGAAGGGTAAGCTGGGACGAAGTGAGAGAGTAGCATTGACATATATACAGTACGAAATGTAAAATAGATAGCTAGTGGGATGCAGCTGCATAGCACAGGGAGATCAGCTTGGTGCTTTGTGACCACCTAGAGGGGTGGGATAGGGAGGGTGGGAGGGAGACACAAGAGGGAGGGGACATGGGGATATATGTATACATATAGCTGATTCACTTTGTCATACAGCAGCAACTAACACAACAATGTAAAGCAATTATACTCCAATAAAGATGTTAAAAAAAAAAAAAAAAGAGAAAGATGGAGGAAAAAAAAAAGTCTTGGCCAAAGCCGGCCCTATTGGAGGCAGGCAGGCAGAGACTGACCCGCTTTGCTCTGTGTAGAACTTTGTCCCTATGGAAGTCATTAAGTTGGACACTTGTGAGCAGAAAGCTTCTGCATGTAATTTATTTGGGTTAAGGTGTTAAGTTACTTATAAAAGGAAGCATGGCTACCTAATGTCAAGAATGTGCAGGGTTTGGGATTTTACTCTACTTTATAAGCTAGCAAGTTAGCCTGTTACTCTTTCATGGATGCTGGACCAGAGACCAAGGACTTTACTGCTCATGGCACAGAAGCCAGCACAAGCTTCACACCTCTTTGCTGTATTCCCCACGCCCCTTGGGCCATGATGGACCCCTGCACATATAGTGGGTTGTATTGCAGGAGAGGAATATTGAGTTACTTTTTTTTTAATTGGAGTATAATTGCTTTACAATGTTGTGTTAGTTTCTGCTGTATAATGAAGTGAATTAGCTATATGTATACATATAGCCCCTCCCTCTTAGGCCTCCCCCTCCCCCAATCCCACCCATCTTAAAGCATTCGTCTAAGTAAAAAAAAAGACAAACAATAGAAAAATGAGCAAAGAACATAAATATCTAAGCTATACAGAAAGAAAGAAAACTAATAGACTGTGGAATGATGTCATACATCAGTCATAAATTAAATGCACATTAAGAGTACAAGAAAACTATGTTATCACCAAATTTGCAACATTCTTTTGTGGGTGTGTGTTAGCAAAGATGGTCAGATAGATATTCTCATATACTACGTTTGGAAGACAAAGTTGGCAAAAAACATTATACTCTTTCACCCAGTAATTTTACCTCTAAAAACCCATCACACAGAAATATTTAAAAAATCTCTATAGTGATTGTTATTTATTTATTTTTTTTGAGTTACTTTTCTAGCAAGAGGAAGCAAGCCTACTCTTTGTCAGGGGTGGGATGGGGGAGGAGTTACCTCATCCCTAAGGGTTGCTAGCTGAAAACACAACCCTGAGAAATGGTTCAGGCAAAGAGTGATGATAAATTTGGAGGTCATCAGTGTATCTATAGATAGTATTTAAAGCCATGTGACTGGATTAGATCACTAAGGAAGTGAGTGAAGGGAGAGAAGGGGTCCAGGGATGAAGTCCTGGAACATATTATATTTAGGGGTTGGAGAGAAGTTAACTCACCAGCAAGAGACTGAAAGGGACTGACCCAAGGGATACAGAGATACAAGAAAGCCAGGGCAACTGGCCGCATCCAAGGCCTCCGATAGGTCAAGGTCAACGAGCACCGTGTTTCTGAGCACCGGGTTGGGTAAAGTGGAGGAAATGGGAGACCCTGATGGCAGTGGTTTTGATGGAGCGTGGGGCAAAAATCTGATCAGAGTGGGTTCAGGAGGAAATAGGATGTCAACGATTGTTTCAAGGAATTTTGCCTAAAAGGAGAGTAGAGAAAGGGATAGCAGCTGGAGAAAGATGTGAGGTCGATGGGGATTTTTGTTTTTGTTTTTAAAAGTGGGCATTACTACAACATGTTTGTTTTCTGATGGGGATAAACTCTTTTTTTGATCATGATTCACAATTTGGGGTCATGGAGAACAAAGAATCTCTCGCCTGTCCAAGCACACGTGCACTTTTTATCTGTCTCCAAGCCCTCTATAATCCTGCTTCAACCTGGCTTTCGAGGCTTATCCTCCACTCTTCTCTGCCATAAGCCTGTGCTCCAACTCCTTAGGCATTCCCCATTCTTTGCTTGCCCACCAACCCCTAACCTGTTCTCATACCTCTGCTTGCCAAACCCGCTCTTCCATTAAGTCCTGATGTTAATGTCACTTTCTTTGATCTCTCCAGTGGATACGCCTCTAGTCTGAACTGTGTCAGCACTTTGTTCTTATATCTCCAATGGCAGTTCCCAGCATTGCTTTGTATCATAGCTATGTGTGCACTTCCCAGTAGACCCTTGAAGGCAGGAACCCTCGGAGAGAGCTGATAGAATGGCCACATCCTCTGAGAGTCCTGACCTGGTTCCTTCAGGAAGAGGATCTTCTCCTTCCCTTACTTTGGCATGGCCTCATGTACCACGATGAAGGCACATTTCACATGATTATACAATCTGTTTGCATGTCCGTCTCCACGACCAGGCTCTGGAGAGAACTTTTTGTCAACTCAACTTTGCATTTCGGACACATTGCCTGGTACAAAGAAGGTACTCATTAAATGTTTATGAATGAATAAATGATGAGAAGCGCTGTATTGCAAAGCAAAGTGGGGGCAGGGAAACCAGGATGGCTGAAATAAGGTGGGTGAACATCACAATTCCAGCGTGTTAGCAACGCTGAAATTCCCACAGGGTTCCCGGGTCACTCAGCCAACGTAAAATCCAGCTCTGCTCACCACAGCAGTAGCTTTCGTCTTGACTTGATAAGTTCCATAGATTTTTGCTGTTTTGCTTTGATACCATCTGGGTCATGCAATAAACACGAGAACAAGCCAATGATTGTACCATGTTAGACAGATGGATGTATCATACACATGTAGAAAGAAAAGGGATTTTAGGGATATTAGTCTATTTCCACTTATGAATTAACTATTGGTTGATTTTACATGAAACCAAACATTTAAAGTACATTAAAAGTAGCTACAGGTATCCCTGAATACATGCTGCTTCCTTCACTGGGGACAGGAGAAATAATATGATGGAATAAGAATTTTCCAGCCACTTTAATGAAGTGATCAGTGGTTTTCATAAGGAATGCTGGTGCTCCAACCCTCACTGCAAGTCTGAATGCAGCCTGCCCTCTTGTCATGTCAGGATGACAGATGACAGAATGTCCAGGCACATGACACATGGTTACTAATTTGGGAACCTTCTGACTCCCTCTTCTAGAAGGGGTGTGGGCTCAACTTTGTGCAATGGCTCACCCTCTGTACTGGATGGGACAGCAGGCATATCCTTCCTTCCTAGGGAGATATTTAAAATCTCTGAGACTGGGCTTCCCTGGTGGCACAGTGGTTAAGAATCCGCCTGCCAATGCAGGGGACATGGGTTCGACCCCTGGTCCGGGAAGATCCCACATGCCGCGGAGCAATTAAGCCCGTGCGCCACAACTACTGAGCCTGCGCTCTAGAACCCGCGAGCCACCACTGCTGAAGCCCACACACCTAGAGCCTGTGCTCTGCAACAAGAGAAGCCACTGCAATGAGAAGCCCGCGCACCACAATGAAGAGTAGCCCCTGCTGCAACTAGAGAAAGCCTGCGTGCAGCAACAAACACCCAACTCAGCCAATAAATAAATAAATTAATTAATTAAAAATTAAAAAATCCTTAAAAAAACAAAACAAAACAAAAACCTCTGAGACTGAAGAACAGGCTGCAGGTGGGCAGTCTCATCACACAGAGCTGTGTGGACACGTCTCTTTCTCTATGGCTTCCAGGAGGGCTTCTTCGTGCAACTGTCACCCATGTCCATCTGTTTTCTCCTGTGTGCCCAGCAGAACAAAAGTCTGGGAACTTAGGATCCTCAGGGGAGGAGGTCCCCGGAGGGACTGGCTTCTTACTTATTCGCATGACTCTAGGGAGAGTATCCTCGGAATCCTAGTGATTCGGAACCTATTTGTTTTTTAATCAAGCTGCTCATGCTTACCCTTCAGGAATCCAGAATTCGTTATGTCTGTTTATGGGAGTGTCCTATGCCAAGTGAAGCCTGAAATTATTTGAAGACATTTGGTTCACTCTCCTAAGAGTCCCACTGGCACCCTGGGCTCCAAATGAATCAATGAATATGGAAATAAGTTGTTTTCTCTACGATGACCATAAAAATATACACTGGCAACAGCATCACATTACTTTGGGCTTTGGGGATTTATTGCCCTTATGTGTATGAGAAGCACTTGTGTAGACGGTCAAAATGGAAAACAAATGGTTTGCTGGCTTCAACCAAGGAAGATAAGCTTTTTAATGACATGCTTTTATGATGCAGACACTCTGCACAAGCCAGCTCAGCAATCTGCAGAGGACACACAAGTTACTCTGACTTGCAGAAAGCCTTGTTCTCAGTGCATTTCTGGTGTCAGGTCATTGAGGAATAAGAGCATTATTCAAACAGGACAAACAAACAAACAAGCCTATTTAGGTAACTCATATCTGGGACCTTTCTAAGTGTCCACTGCCAAGCTTGATGATTCTTCAATGGCATCATGTAAATAGTTTGGTAGGGTCATAGTACCTGAGTGTTACGAGGTAATTTGAAGAAAAATGTTTCTATTAAGGAAAATGTCTTCTAGTTTTTACCCATTTTACAATCTTAAACATAAAGCTAAAAGTCAATTTGTAAATGTGTGAGATGCACGTAAATGTAGCTTGGAGCTAAAGAGTTGTTTTTGTGATGGCGTTGGAATGTGGTGGGTAGGGTCTTGGGTGAGCATATATGGGGACTTATTCCGGGTCACATCGAGCTCTGCCCCCTCCATACCTGACCCTCTACATGGAGTCAGGTCCAGGGAACTGGAGTAAAAGCTGGGCTTGGGCAGAAGCCCACTCAGACCCACCTCAACTTGTCTGTTCCATCTTCTGTCCCTGTTTCCATCTTGAGCTGTTGACTTCACTCTCTAGCAACTCAGACCTCTAGTTCTGATGACTCATTTGAATCTGTTCTTTGGCTTACTAGAGCATGTTGACTCTTCTTGTGCCTCTCAGGGTCAAGGGTGGGTACCCTCAGTGTCTCAGGACAGACATTCCTGCCAATACACCCTCAAATCCAGTTTGCCACTGGACCACACAACCCGACAGTGGGACGTCCATCTCCAAATCTTACGTATTGAGAACGGAGATCCCCAGAGCACTCACTGAAAGGCAGTGGATGGCAGAGTGGCTGTGCTCTGAGCCCCATCTTAGGTAGCCAGGCACTGCCCCAGGGCATACAGATCTGTGTGTCTGTCCACTGCCACCCACTTCCCACTGAGGAGCTGGCTCAGTCAGTAAGCGAGTCGTTGAAAGGATATTAACAAACGGCAATGTCTGAAGCCCTATCGATTGTGGACACTGCTCCCGCCATCCAGGGACAGTCATGCAACCTCCGTAGACTTCTCAGCCCCTTGTTGCAGATGGAGTTCTATGTGGATATATAGACTTTACAGATCTTAGGAGAACCCAAGAGAAAAACAGGCATTCCTCTGCTTGGACAATCTGTGGAATTTAAGGGGAGACATTTTGCAAAATGGAAGTCTCCTTGTCCGTAATCAAGTGGGGTTTTCACAGGCTTCTTAATTTGGTTGAGGGACGTATTTGAAAGTCCCACCTAGTGACATGTGGCAGGAGCTGTGATCCACTTGGCTGAATTAGTACCTGGAGTCAATTCCACCTAATTCCCTTCTTGAACAGGAGACCGAATGAGACTGTGGTCTAGTTCTGAGAAGGCCCCAGGGTGTTCTTTGTGAGCAACTGGCTGCAGGACCAGTGCACCAGCCTTTGTAACTAATGAACCTTTGAGGGAAGCGGAGGCGCAGCCTAGGATCTGCCCGGACTTCACTGTTGTGCAGCAGATCACCCATCCTCCACTCAGGGCCAAGGCGGGGGAGGATCCCATGTCATGGACCGCCTGACCTCTCCCAGTGGTCTCTGTGGTGAGTACTGCCACTTTGCCTGTGTGCTGTTCCTGCACCCTCCTTGGTTCTGAGCCTCTGTATCTCTTTTGTCATGACTTCTAGAACAACATCAGGGTCCCCGGGACCAATGATCTTCTTTGGAGGGATTCAGGGAGTTCCGTTCAATGCTTGGGGAATCAACAAGAGGCAACTCTTGCTTCTGGTGTTGCTCCAGTGTATCCGGTTCTCAGGAAGGGTTTCAGCCTTGTTTCTGGAATCCAGTGCTTATCTTACAGTTAGTGGTTATGCTGGTTGAGAGTCCAGCTTTGTGGTTGGAGAGATCTCAGTTCAAATACTGGCTTTGCCACTACTATCTGAGCAACCTTTGGCAAGGTATTTGACCTCTCTGAGCCTCAGTTTCCTCATATATAAAATGGGAAAAATGATCATATTAAATACTTCATTGATTATTGTGAGGGTTACTGAGCTAATGGATGTCTAGTGCTTAGCACAGGGCTTAGCAGGACACTATAGGTCCATTGATTCATTAAGCTCTTATATCTTTAAGACCTAAGTTCTATCATCATCTTCATTCTATGAAGGAGAAAACTGAGGCACAGAGGTTAATCAATTTGTCCCCAAACCACTTAGGTAGGAAGTTACACTCTGGCTCTGTAGCCCATGATGTTGACCTCTCTCCTTACTGCTGCTGTATATACAGTTCTACAATCCAAAGCTGCATTTACTTGGCAAAGCAGTTACAAACTCCTTTATACTATAATCTCAAGATTTTTCTTTTTTTAAAATTAATTAATTAATTAATTAATTAATTAATTTTTGGCTGTGTTGGGTCTTCGTTGCTGCGCGCGGGCTTTCTCTAGTTGCGGTGAGCGGGGACTACTCTTTGTTGTGGTGCGCGGGCTTCTCATTGCGGTGGCTTCTCTTGTTGCAGAGCACGGGCTCTAGGGCGCACGGGGTTCAGTAGTTGCAGTGCGCGGGCTTAGTTGCTCTGCGGCATGTGGGATCTTCCCGGACGAGGGATCGAACCTGTGTCCCTTGCATTGGCAGGCGGATTCTTAACCACTGCGCCACCAGGGAAGCCCCAAGATTTTTTTCATAGTAATCTTACATGGGATTAAGTACTACCCAGGTGTTCACGCGCCCCACTGCTCACCACATGCTCTGTTCTTTTAAAATGATGATTTAAACTTTCCAAAGCATTTAAAAAGCCTGAGAAGTACAAGATTTGAGTCAAAAGCATAAAATAGTTCCAAGATGCTTGTGTCTAATAATCTGGAGTTTTTAGACTTTACTTTTAGTTTTACTAGATACTTTTCCAATTACAATGAGCAACAGTCATCATTATTCCTTATAATATGTTGAAATCATTAGAAAGGAGGCGGTTTTCACTAATGTTATCCATTTTCTTATTGCCCAAACTAAGAGTTTTTTCCTAAGATGGCTTTGGAATGATCCCAGAACTATAAGGCTGTGATATTTCCTTTCAAATTCTAGTGCCTGTCAGGGTCCAGGCAAATTCATTATTATTGGAGTTTAATTCATTGCTAAATGTTTTGTTGAAATTCAGGTGCACCATGTATTTAGATCCAAGCACAGTCTAGCAATCATTACTGAAAATGCAACAAGGTTAATTCACTATGATCTACTCTTAGAGAGTCTGTGTTGACCTCTAGGGGTTCTATCATTTTTGTTACTGAGTCCTTAAATAATGTGTTTAAGAATCTATTCCATTGTAGGATGGTGGAACGATGGAGTTTTCTTTCTCTATAATTTGTGAAATTCATCTTTCAAGAAATGAGACAGTTGCCCAGGTCCAAGAAGGAAAACTTAAAGAACCACCCAAGCAGCAATCTTGGTTCTTTACCTTTGATAAAAGTAAGTTGCATGATTTATGGAAGATGGGGATGAGCTCTGAGTTGTACAAGCCACACCAAAGCTGTTGCAATCCAAATATCTCAAACAGAGCCATGTGCTACCAGTGGGGTCAGTGGGATTCTCATAGGAGCAGCTGTTCCCATGATGCCAAAGCTGGCTCTCGGCAACCTTTGTTGTCCCCAGTTGGCATTTTCAAGGTAGATATCTCAGGCCCAATTGTGAACCTCCATCAAAGTGCAGGATGTTTACATGTAACCACATTCCAGAAAGGGAATTTGGGAGTTGGAGTGTTAATCAAAAAGGATATTTGGGTTGGGTAAGAGGGGTCGGACTGAAAGAAAGTAGTTTTAAAACTATTTTTTCAACTAACTTTTTTGGATTAAAATATTTTACTTCAAGAACCAGTGAAATTTCGAGATGCTTTAAAGATCTAAGTTATACTTTAAAAGAGTCTTTGTAGACATACTGTACCCACAAAAATCCTAAGTAAAAAATAAGCGATATTTTTTGTAGTTGTGGGTGAAAATAAATGGCACCTCTGCTTCTATTTCAGGTGTTTAAAAATGAGAATAGTTGACAATAGCTCTGACTATTGGTTTCTTGTTCCAGTTATTGGACTGGAACTGTTTTGCTGTATGGACATCCCAGGAGAAAGGCATTAAGGGTTGGTTCAGTGGTAGTTAAAGCTGGTCTCCCTACTCTGCCCTGAGAAGTAGAAACTGTGTGGGAAGAAGCTTTGGTGTCACATAAACTCAGTGGGAGAGAATAGTGTTCAATGAGCTTTAAAAATATAGCATCTTAAAAGGGTTCTCGAGGCATCTCTCTCGGCATCACTGACAAAAAGTATATGTTCCCTACCAGGTCTGATAATTTTCTACTTTTCCACATGATGGGACCTGAGCTGAGAGAATGATCTTATTCACTGTAGAGAATTCTAGAGAATATCTGAATGGGCATATATTACACAGCTATTTCTAGGTAATAATCTGATACTTCAAGACAGATGATATCTCCTTATATTTTATGGTGCATGTTGCTATTTCATTAGGAGAAGAGACCTACGTAACCATTTGTGGTGACATTTGAGTATTTACTAGGTACTTAGTGCTAAGTTCTCCAGAATTTAACTTTCACAACGTATTTGTAAGGTGAGTAGTAGTATCTTTTTTTTGTGGATGAGGAAATGAAGGATCAGAATGACTAGTTTCAGTTTACATAGCTAGTTAGTAGTGGAATCAGGAATCAAGTGTACGTCATTAGTCTACAAAGTCCACGTCTTTGACATAGTTTAGAATGTCTCCATATTCACTGGGCAAGACCTGAGACAGTGAAGACTTGGGTTTCATTAGCGCTTCTCCACTGAGAAGGCACCGTGCGTGGCAAGTGGCTCATGCTGCCCTCCCAACGGCCCTAGGCTCCCAACCATTCTTGCTCACTGATGGACCAAACCAAGCCCGACCCTGTATCACTTCTCCTTCTCCTTCTCCTTTCTTTGCTCCTCCTCTTGGGTCACAAAGTAGAGCAGAACTATAGTGCTCATGCCTTATAAACAAGAACAAATGAACTGGGACTTCCCTGGTGGCTCAGTGATTGAGAATCTGCCTGCCAGTGCAGGGGACACGGGTTCAATCCCTGGTCCTGGAAGATCCCAAATGCCGTGGAGCAACTAAGCCCGTGCACCACAACTACTGAAGCCTGCACGCCTAGGCTGGTGCTCCACAACAAGAGAAGCCACCACAATGAGAAGCCCATGCACCACGCATCACAACGAAGAGTAGCCCCTGCTCTCCACAACTAGAGAAAGTAAGCGCGCAGCAGCGAAGACCCAACACAACCAAAAATAAAAAAAGAACAAATGAATTTTAACTTCCTCAGCTTCAACTGTGGCTTCATCTTCCTCCTCAAGCTTACCCCCAGCCTCAGCCTGGACCTCAGCTTCATTTCCAGAACCTGGCAAATTCTGCGTTAATGTCTCGCTCATGATCTTCAGGAATTCCTCTACATTGCATCAAATCCTGACAGCTGCGAGATCCCTCTGAGCCCATCTTGGCAAATCAGTTTATCTTTTCATTCACAGTTTCCCATCTCTTCAAATGAGGAGAATACATTAATAGATTGTTTCCATAGACTTTTCCTACAATAAACATTTTTGATCCCATGGAAGTCCCAAATCTAACTCAACACAATCCTTGTTCTTGCTTATTACTTTGTTGAGTGTAAGACTATTAAAGTGAACCGATCAATATATACACAGACACACCTTACTGTACTTTCTCCATGCATTACTTCATTCTTTCTTAATGTATCTGAAGATAAGGAGTCTTTCCTCTTTAAAGGATCACTCCCGTCTCTCTAATGTTTTTTCTTATCTTGATTTTTCAAAGATCTTTCTTTTGCTCTTTTGAGTTTGCTCTTTTGAGACATTGTCTCCAATATCTCCTTTTCACAGACTCTTTTCCTTCTGCCTTCGAAAATGTTTAGTTTTCCCTTATCTTACAAAAATGTCACTTGATTCTGTTATGTCTTACAGCTTCTTCCTTCTACCCATGAACGTCTGAAATGAATGCTGTTATCAGCTGCCTGCTTTCCTCTGCTTTTCATTCCTTCCTTAATTCACTGCCATTTGGCTTCTGGCCCTACTTTTCTGCTGAGATTGCTCTTGTAAAGGTTAGCAGTGTACATTTTTTCAAATCTAATGGCCTTTTTATCCGTCCAAATTCACACAGAATCAGAGTCGACATGAAGCTCCAACTGAACTGTGAGTATTAGATTCTGCCAGGCCTCCCCATCTCTATCCCACCTGCCTCTGGACTTCAGCGGCCCCAGCGCCTAGAAGCAATGCTTACTGTGATGACAGTGGACCGAAAGGCTAGGTCAATGGTGGGGCTTAGCAATGAATTCCTTTCTGACAGCAGCAGCATGGTCCCGTGTGGGTGTGATGTTGAACGGCCCTTGTGTCAAAGGGGACAAGCTGGGACAATCCAGGCTTGGCACAAACTTAGGGTAGGAAAAATCTGCCTGGGATCTGGGGGAGGAAGGACTGGCTCCAAAAGAAACTTCAGGAGAGAGTCAAAGTCAGCTGGGATCCTGGCTCTAGTCCCTAGCCGAGGTTGTCCCGATTCAAGAGAGGAAAGCGAGCCAGGATCCAGCTTCGGGGTAGTGATACATTCTCAGAGCTCTTGGTTGTAAGGATGGAAGACAAGTGCAGTGCATTTAAGGAGAGTGGAGGAGACTGGAAGCAAAGGCAGCTCCAGGAGAAAGGAGATACAGAAACCAGGGAGAGAGGCAGCTAGGGTTGAAAGCCACCTTCCTTCCAGTTGAGGAGAGGGAAGCGTGGGGATTCGAGGAAAGAATCCAGCCCAAGAAATTAGGGCAAAATAACCAAGCATGCTGGCTGGTGGCACAATTAGGAATAGATCAGGAAGGACACGAGTTCCTCTGCATCCATGGTTTCTCTTTCTGCAGTTTCAGTTACCCTCAGTCAATGGCAGTCTGAAAATATTACATGGAAAATTCCAGAAATAAACAATCCATACGTTTTAAGTTGCTCCCTGTTTTGAGTAGCGTGGTGAAATCTCACGCCATCCCACTTTGACCCGCCCGGGATGTGCATCATCCCTTTGTTCACCATGTCCTGCCAGTTAGTCATTTAGTAGCTGACTTGGTTTTCAGATGACCAGTGTTTGTGTTAAAGTGATCCTTATTCTACTTAGTAATGGCCCCAAAATGCACGAGTAGTGATGTTGGCAGTTTGGATATGCCAAAGACAAGTGGTGAAGTGCTTCCTTTAAGTGAAAAGGTGAAAGTTCTTGACTCTGGGAAAGAAAAAAATGCCATATGCTGAGGTTGCTAAGATCCATGGTAAGAACAAATTGGTGAAATTGTGAAGAAGGAGAAAGGAATTCGTGCAAGTTTCACTGTTGTGCCTCAAACTGCAAAATTATGGCCACAGTGAGTGATAAGTGCTTAGTTAAGATGGAAAAGGCATTACATTTGTACAGTAAGATATTTTGAGAGAGAAACAGAGAGAGAGGGAGGCTACATTCACACAAATTTTATTACAATATATTGTTATAAATGTTCTACTTTATTATTGCTGTTGTTAATCTCTTACTGTGCCTAATTTATAAATTAATTATCATAGGTATGTATGTATAGGAAAAAACACAGTACTATATATAAAGGCTTTGGTCTATCTGTGGTTTCAGGCATCCACCAGGGGTCTTGGAATTTATCCCCCGAGGATAAGGGGGGACTACTGTATACAGCCTGGTGCTCACACTGGCCCTGGTTACTCATCTAAGGATATGGAATTACTTCCAGACCCTAACAGTGAGTTGGGAGAGGGCTCCTAATATATTACTAGGCTTGCATCTCACTAAGCTGGGACTTTACAAGGGCTGAGGGCATGCACTGACTCTCAAACTCAAATGACCATACATATTACCTGGGATCTTGTTAATTTGCAAATTCCGATTTAGTAGATTTGAGGCGGGGCCTGAGATCCTGCATTTCTAGCAAGCTCCCAGGTGGTATTGCTGTTGCTGGTCTATAGGCAGCTCTTTGAACAGCAAGGAGGGCAGGAAGCAATTGTTGTTATGAGCATTTGGGGTAGGACAGAGCCTGTCATTGAAAGAAATCAGCCCCTGATTTCGTCCTTTGGTTTTGGTCCTACTAAAATCTAGCCAATGTGGCCGATAGAGTCAAAGCAATGTGAGTATGGATAGCATGCCACCATTTGTTTAAAAAAATTGGGGGAAGGGAATGCACATGGGTATTCCCTTGTATGCTGTAGTGGGTTGCTAGTTGCCTATTCAATATGCATTGTTCCTTTGTTCTTTATTATTAGAATCCCTAAGTTTGGGAGTGGCAAAGCGCCTGGCTTAAAATCTACCTCCTCTGACAAGGCTAGTCAACTACATGCGATATGCAGCTTTCCAAAAGCTCTTTGAAGGGAGCTGACTGCTGGGAGGCACGCCCTTTTGTTATTCCTTCCTCTTGGCCGGAATGTTGATGTGATAGATTTCACTCTAGCCACCATATTGTGATCATGAGGTGATTTTCAGGAAGAAAACTGAATGATCTGAAATCAGAATGATGAGGAAGGAAATATTAAAAGAGCCTGATTTTCTGGTGACCACGGAGCCACCATTGTAGGCCTGCTGTGCCTGCATCCAGATCCCTCTCAGATGAGAGTCAAACACATCTCTATCTTCTACATAACTATTACTTGGGCTTTCTTTTATACGTAGCTAAATTCAATTATAGGCTGGTATTACATGTACGTAATATTTCTGGAAGCTTATCCACAGAACTGATATCAGCTGTTGCCACTGGAGAGGGGAACTGATCCACCCTAGTTTAAGGGCTGGGAGGAAAATTTAAATTTTACAGTATTCCCTTGTGTCCTTTTTAGAGTTTTCATTCTTAGATAATAATAACAACTAACAACTGCAAATAAAAGGGGGAAGGGGACGGTGGGACGAATTGGGAGATTAGGATAGACTTATCTACATGACCATGTGTGAAATAGATAGCTAGTGGGAAGCAGCTATAAAGCACAGGAAGCTCAGCTCAGTGCTCTGTGATGACCTAGATGGGTGGGATGGGGGGGAGGGTGGGAGGGAGGTCCAAGAGAGAGGGGATATAGGTATACATATAGCTGATTCACTTCATTGTACAGCAGAAACTGACACAACATTGTAAAGCACTTCTACTCCAATAAAAAAAATAAACAAACCATAACAACAAAACACAAACAAAAAAGCAAACAAGTGAAACAGAAACAATAGTAATGTGAGAAACGAATTCTGTGAGTGTTCACGAAAAACATATTTTGAATTTCAGTCCCTGTTTTCACATCCTTTGAGTGATATTTTCTTTTCATTAAAGATGAGAGTGGGGCTTCCCTGGTGGCGCAGTGGTTGAGAATCTGCCTGCCAATGCAGGGGACACGGGTTCGAGCCCTGGTCTGGGAAGATCCCACATGCTGTGGAGCAGCTGGGCCCGTGAGCCACAATTACTGAGCTTGCGCATCTGGAGCCTGTGCTCCGCAACAAGAGAGGCCGCGATAGTGAGAGGCCCGCGCACCGCGATGAAGAGTGGCCCCCGCTTGCCACAACTAGAGAAAACCCTCGCACAGAAACGAAGACCCAACACAGCCATAAATAAATAAATAAATAAATAAAAATTAAAAAAAAAAAAAAAAAAAAAAAAAGATGAGAGTGGACCCAGCTGCATTATATGAATTTAATCAGATATTTGTACATGCATGGAAGTTAGCATGCATAACTGACTTTCAACCCAACTCATTTTCTAGCTTGCCTTCTGCAGAATTTTACGTCAGGATTGCTATCCAAATAATTAAAGCTCCAGCATTTCTGTCACTGAAATCAGATCTCCAAGATTTTGAATTCATATTTGTGATTGATAACAAGTGAATAAATGGCTAAGGAAGAAATGTATCTTAAAGTATGTGTCTTTGTTTGTTGGGTATTGACACAATTTAATCTATCTAACGCAGTGTTGGATTTTCCTTGGGAGTGCCATCTTACGGCAAATATCTTAGGAGGCACAAATCTTTACGTATGATCAAAATGCAATTAATCAAGATCATTCAAGAATCTTCTGCTTACACAAACACCTCCACTTGCCTTCCAAGGCTCTGTTCTACTACAAAGTCAATCTTTTCTCTTCTGGTTGGGGAAAATTTCTCCTCTTTTACCCAAGCGTTCCATACTTTCTCATCATTCCAACCCGTTGATCATGGATCTTTCCAGTGTCTGGGTGGCTGCCTCCTTTTTAAACCTTTCCCCGTTGTATATGTCTTTATGTATACACATGCATACACACACACACACATTTAGGAAGTAACTCATCAGTAAACATCACAGCTCTCCCTGACCTCCCCAGGCCACACTGAATCACTAGAGGAAACATCTACTCAATATTCTGTAATAACCTATATGGGAAAAGAATCCAAAAAAGGATATATATATCTATATATCTATAACTGATTCACTTCGCAGTACACCTGAAACTAACACAATGTTGTAAATCAACTATACTCCAATAAAAATTAAAAAAAAACAACAACTGGTGTCCTTTGTCTTCAGTCCACAGATATGCTTCATTTTGTTCATGTGTTATTTTCTTAAAATGTTAAGATGGTTGCCAAAAATAAAATATTATTTTGGAAGATGTCACAAAAAATTTCAAATATCTAGTTTTCCTTACAAGAATTGGACCTGTAGTTCTGCGTGCCACCAGTCTGCTGCTCTTTAAAACGGAGCAGTCTCAAATTTTCCAGAGTATCCCCCACCCTATTGACTGACTTCTGAGCCATTTGAGCCTTTCCTCTTATCTTGTGATCCTTAAAAGGGGGGCATGAAAGCTCGAGTGGGGAGGGGACCTGAGCGAGTGGATCCGAGCACAAAATTCCATGCAAACATTTGCAAGTATCTGCGTTTGTCTGGAGAGAGTCCACTGCCTCAAGCACGCTTAGAACTATGTCCTGCTTGTACGAGAGCCCAGCACTGATTGCTCCTGTGTGAAATAATTACACAAGTTATTTTCTTCTTATTAAGCCAACTGTTTACACTGATGTACATTTTAAAAGTGGAATGGCGTCTATTGAGTATTAGAAGTCCCCCCTTTATTTTGTATGTCAGGTAACTGATCTGCAAAGCTACTTATCACTGCCTAACACATCTTATTACCATTTCTTTCCCATTTTATGCTTGTATGTCTCAACTTTCCAAATTAATGACAGACTCCTGGAGGGAGGGGTATCATCTACTATTTATTTCTGGAAGCTAATAGAAGACCATATATATATCAATAAATAAGTACCTAAATATTTTTTTTATCAAAAAAACTGGGGTTTGACATGAGGGAATCTTTTCCTCCTAATCGTTAAGATTTCCTTCCTTTACATTTGAATTTATGTTCACTTGCATTAGAATGACACACCTGGCTTTGTTTATTTATTTTCTTTGGCAGTATATTTGTATCTATGTTTTCAAGCATATAATTTGAGCATTTCACCAGGGGGCTAATAACTGCGGCCTGGAAAGTGTAAAGATAAATCTTATTCACAAGTCATTAGATCAAGAGACATTTTCTCACATCAGTTAGTATGGTGATAGTTTTTAAAAGGTCTGCCTGCTTCCCCCCATGGTGCTAATGTGAAGTGAAGTTAATCAAAGACTAGAAAGGAAGCATATTTGGAAGGAGATTTTGCAGACGTCACTTGAAATGTTAACCTTTCTATGTAAGGCTCTGACTATGAAATAACTTTATCTTAAGTACCGTGCTGCTTCCTTCCTTTTTTTCTATTTTTTTTTTTAATTCTGAAAGGTTTTACCTTACATGATACCTAGAGATGTCTCTTCTCAGAAAAGGAATTAAATGATTGTGTAACAAAGAACTACTAAAATATATTTAATCCTTGTTAAAATGGATAAAAGTCACCTATGGAATCTGTTGTAACCTTTACCTCACACATATTCACCAGCCCTAGTCTTGTTATTTTTGCTTTTGCTACAATTTTAATCCTGTGAATAGAAGGATTTTAAGCCTGTTTCCACTTATTGATGGAGTCTCAAATAATTTTCAGCCTGGACTTTCCTGACATCCTTTCTCTGCTATTTCATTCAATTAATAATATTGATGTGTGTCACGATGGAGAGAGGAAGGGAGAAGGAAGGAAGAGGAAAAAGAAGAGGAAGAGGAAGGAGGCTGGGAAGAGTGGGGTGTAGAGAAAGAGAGGGAGGGAGGGAAGGAGGGAGGCAGGGCTGTGCGTAAGATGGAAACCATGTCAGAGGGCTTTGCTAGGAATTTTTTTGCATTTTGGGAAAAGCAAAGTCATCATGCAAACCGGCCAAATTAGGATGAAATTTTGTCTCCTTAAAAAAATAAATAGGAATAGTATTTCAATAGTTAACAGTGACATCAGACTGGCTCTATTTGTCCCCCCACTTGCCCCTCTCTGCTCATTGGCTTCCAGAAGGGTCCAGCGTCACTGTGTTCTTCCACACCGCTCCCTAGTCTCAGATGCCTCGTTGGCATTAAAGAGAAAAATCACAGCCCTCTGGTGGTCTCTAAAGGATAAAATATTAAAGGGATAAAGCCATCTAATGATCTTAAAGGGCTTATAAAGGTTGCAAAATGGCACATTACCTGGCCGTGGGGAAGCGCTTTATCTAGTGATGACAGAGGTGACATGATCCACAGACTGAACACTCCAAAACGGTGGCACGCACTTCCCTTCTGGGTGAGCAGGCCAGCCCTGCTGGGAGGGGAACCTCAAATCCAGTCTCCCTAGTTGGTGAGCGTGCAAGCAAGTACATGCTGAGAGCATGGACACCCGAAGGGCTCTCCAGTTAGAGGAGAAGAAAACTCAGCTGACGAGTTGGAATGATAACTGTCTATGTTTGAATACATTTCCGAACTGGTGGCTTCTTCTATCCTATTGTTCAGGGGCACAGGCAGAAATTAAACACTCTACTTGTGGGCAGAGAAACGGCCTTCCAATAAATTGGAAAATAGCTCATGGAACATATGTAAGTTGTAAGGAAGAACTGGTCTGAGTAGCAAGTTTCCACTTGCATCCTGTGTGTGGGCAGTGGGCTTGAGTGAGGAAACTACCTACAGGACATATCCTTTCATCGTTGTGCAAATTAACTAACAAAAGGAAAATCAGAAACAAAGAACTATCAATGCTCATTTGCTAGAGAGCTGTTTGTTGGTCAGTATTCTTATTTGCTGTCAGAGCTTAAACATGTTTCAATAATCCCCTTTGAAGGGCAGTGTTTTAAAAAGTTTAGTAATGTTGGCCTGCTATCTTTCTAAGGGGGCTTATTAAAAGATTTTAATCTGCTTCAGATCAATGGATTCAAGAAGGATAATGTGGATTCCAACAGCTAGAACTGTCAGCTAAGCTGAAGTTCTATTTATGTTTAAAATAAATTATTCTTACAGCCACCGAAACATACCACACTTTAATTGGGAAGGTGACTATATAGTGCATATTAATATATATTTTCAGCTAAAATCTTATTGAAGGAAACGAAATTATTTTAGTTTTCATGATGCCATTCCATTGAGGTTTCTCAAGATGAAACTAGAAATATTAATGATGCATTTTTCTCTTTTCAAACCCAAACCTGATTAAAAGTCACCCCACACTCATACCAGTGCCAGACCTTTGCTCCCCAAGTGCTCCTCTCTGAATCCTGGTCACTGCTCAAGGCCGATCCCAAGTGGTTTGTTATGAAAGCTTCCTGAGTCTACCTTGGACTTCCCTGAAATTTCAAATCATGCCTATTCTGAGTCTCCAAGAATTCTGGTACCAATTCCAATGTCTGGGTTTTCCCCCGCGCCACTACACAATTCTCCAACATCAGCTGGGTGTCCTACAATTCAAATCAATTCTGACATATCTACGTGGAGACACCATCAAATCCCACAGGTTAAGTAAGGGCTCAGTCCCACAAGACTGCCCCTTTTCCCCACCCCGGTCAGATGCCAATCACAAGTCCAGGTCATTAGTTGTGCTCTGACCAACTAGCTATACATTGGAGGTTCCAATGACCCTTCTCTTTGGGTTTGATTAATTTGCTAGAGCTGCTCACAGAATTCAGAGAAACACTTTACTTACCAGACCATCTGTTTATTATAAAAGGATATAACTCAGCTATAGCCAGATGGAGAAGATGCACATGGTAAGGTATGGGGAAAGGGCATGGAACTTCCATGTTTTCTTCAAGTGTGCCACTCTCCCCAAATCACGACGTGTTCAAAAACCTGGAAGCTTTCTGAATCCCATCCTTTTGGGGTTTTGTGGAAGCTTCATTACATAGACATGATTGATTAAATCATTGGCTATTGGTGATTGATTCAAGCTCCAGCCCCTCTCCCCACCCTGGAGGTCTGGGGAGGGAGGGGGACTGAAATTCTAATTCTAATCACATGGTTGCTTCTCTTGGCAACCAACCCATCCTTGGCTGCAGTCCAAAGCTCACCTCATAACATAATAAAAGACACTTCTATCACTCATCACTTAGGAAATTCCAAGGGTTTTAGGAGCTCTGTGTCAAAAAAGGGGAAGACCAAATATATATTTCTTATTAATCACAGTATCACAGTCTCAAATGACATACCACTTTATTTGCTCTGCTTAATTTCCAAGAACCAGAACAAATTCCCCCTTTTTCTTGGGTACTTTTTAAACCATTAAAAAAGATATTTATACAAAAGTGCATATCAGAGCTCAATAATGGCTAGATTTTATCAGTAGGAAGTGATGGCTCTCTCCTAGATAGAACCACAGGATTTACTATTTGCATCCCTAATTTATCACCATCATATACTGCCTTTTCTTGGTGTCTTTTGAAGGACCTCTTTTTTTTTTTTCTTTTGGCCGTGCTGCGCGGCTTGTGGGATCTTAGTTTCCCGACCAGGGATGGAACCCACAACCCCTGTGCTGGAAGTGGGGAGTCTTAACCACTGGACCGCCAGGGAAGTCCTGAAGGACCTCTTCTGATGTTCTACAGGATTTAAAATTTTTACTTTGTAGTCACTTTATCTTATTTTTCTGTGTAGCTCCGTGCCTAGTCCATTGTTGGCACACCACATTTGTCTAATAAATTCACGCTAAAAAATTGAATATAGTTTTCTGGAACCCCGCGGATGAGTGCAACAAAAGATAAGAAGGGTTCATTCAAAACTTGCTTGTTGGCAAAACAATAGACAAATAGATCAATGGAACAGAACAAAGTGCCCAGAAATAGACCCACATAAATATGGTCAACTGATCTTTGACAAAGGAGTGAAGGTACTGCAAAGAGAGTGTTTTCAACAAATGATGTTGGAACAATTGGACATCCACATGCAAAAAACAAAAAACAAAGAAAAGAAAAGAAAAGAAGAATATACTCTTCAAAAAAATTAACTCAAAATAGGTCATATATCTAAGTATAAAACACAAAACTATAAAACTCCTAGAAAATAACATAGGAGAAAATCTAGATGACCTTGGACATGGTAATGTCTTGGTAGATCCAACATCAAAGGCACAGTCCATTAGAAAAATAATTGATAAGATGAACTTCATTAAAATTAAAATTTTCTGTTATGTAAAACACACTGTCAGGAGAATGAGTAGACAAACCATAGACTTGTGAAGAAAATATTTCTTCAGACTTCTTCAGACTTGTGCAGAAAATATTTGCAAAAGACATATCTGATAAAGGACTGTAAGCCTTTATCAAAGGCTACTTTATCAAGGTATACAAAAAACTTTTAAAACTCAGCAATATGAAAATGAACAATCCCATTGAAAAATGGGCCAAAGACCTGAACAGACACATCACAAAACAAGATACACGGTTGGCAAATAAGCATATAAAAAGATGGTCAACAGCATATGTCATCAGGGGATTTCAAATTAAAACAACAATGAGATAGCACGACACATCTATCAGAATGGCCAAAATCCAGAACTCTGACAGCCCTAAATAACAACGAGGATGAGAAGCGACAGGAATTCCGGTTGCTGGCGGGACTGCAAAAGGAGGTGAAAGAGGTGCAAGAGGAGGTGAAAACATGTCCACACAAAAAACCTGCATGTGGATATTTATATTAGCTTTATTCATAATTGCCAAAACTTGGAAGCAACCAAGATGTCCTTTGGTAGGTGAATGTGGTACATTCAGACAATGGAACAGTATTCAGCACTAAAAAGAAATGGGTTGTAAAAGCCATGAAAAGACATGAAGGAAGCTTAAACGCATATTCCTAAGTGAAAGACGTCAATCTGAAAAACTATATCCTCTATGATTCCAACTATGTGAAATTCTGGAAAATGCACAACTATGGAGTCAATAAAAGGGTCAGTGGTCGCCAGGGATTAGTGGGGAGGGAGGGATGAACAGATAGAGCACAGAGGATTTTTAGGGCAGTGAAACTATTCTGTATGATATATATATATATATATATTTTATGATGGATACATGTTATACATTTGTTAAAACTCACAGGATGTACAGCTCCAAGAGTGAACTCTAATGTACACTATGGACTTTGTACGATTATTATGTGTCAATGTAGGTTCATCAATTGTAACAAATGGACCAATCTGATGGGAAGGTTTTTTTAAAATTAATTAATAAACTGTTTTTTTAGAACATGTTTAGGTTCACAGCAACACTGAGTACAAGGGACAGAGAGTTCCCATATACCACAGGCAGGGGATTTTGATAGTGGGGAGCCTGTGCATATGTAGAGGCGGGGAGCATATGGGAACTCTCTGTAGCTCCTGCTCAGCTTTGCTGTGAACCTAATAAGGTCTATTAAAAAAAACTTATTTAGAAAAACAGATCAGATTTTTGTTTACCAGAAAGGGGGAGCGGGGGAGTGAATTGGATGAAGGTGGTCAAAAGGTACAAATTGCCAGTTAAAAGATAAATAAATTCTGGGGATGTAATGTATGTACAGTATGATGACTAATAGTTAACACTGCTGTATGGTGTATTTGAAAGCTGCTAAGAAAGTAGATCCTAAAAGTTCTCATCATAATAAAAAAACCATTTTTTTGTGTGTCTATACGAAATGATGGATGTTAACAGTTATTTATTGTGGTAATCATTTTACAATATATGTGAGTCAAGTTATTCTGCTGTACACCTTAAATTAAACAATGCTGCATGTCAATTATATCTCAATAAAACTGAAACCAAAAAAAAGTCTATTAAAAAGTCAATATGATGTATAAATTAAATATGCAGATTAAACCAAATACAGAAATGATTTTCAATGTGATGCTTCAGTTGAATTTGAAATTAACAGTCTAGCTCCGGCACCTGGACCTTTAGCCATGCCCCTCACTTCTGGTGTTCAGTAGATTTTGGATTCTGTCAGTTTACAAGTAGGACAAAGTAACTTAGAACAGGAGTCTCCAAGCTGATGGCCCCATGGGGAGAATCCCCGAGCCACCTACATCCTGCTTTGTCTTTATCGTAAAACGGAAGGACCTGGGGAAGGTTGTGTGTGTGTGTATAAAACCTTAAGTAAATCTTTAAAAACTCCTGTTTTGAAGAAAAATGGATCAATCTATTTAAATCTAAGTGTGCAGTTACTGAAGGAAATTTCACATCTCTGTGTGCCTCTACCTTCTCTCTCCCCAAACTCTGATATAAAAATATATAAATCCCTTCATTCCACACTAAACTCTGGGCCAAGACCTGGCAAGAGGATGGGATGCTGGACTTTAAGTGAACACTCTTTATGTCGGGGAGTTGATGGTAGGGTTTTTCAGAAAGGTTCTCCATCTATTGATGTCTTGGGCAATCTGGTTGGCAACACTGGGTGATCTCACGGAACTGTGTGAATTCAGTTGCTTTGTCTCACTGAGAGGGGTTCAGTGAGGTGGCAAAATGTCCAGAATTCTGGGTTCATGTCCCAGCTTCCGCTCTGGATGTGTGGCTAGGGACAAGTTCCTCTCTCTCTGCATCTGTTTCCCCCTCTAAAAATAAGGGTGATAATACTAATATCTAGCCCACGAATGGAATTTCCATTTGGATTAACGGAATTATTATAAGTAAAGGGATTATGTAGTGTCTGGCACAGGGGAAGCATTACATATGCATCTTAGTAGGGCCTGAAGATCTAGGGACCTTTAAAAAATCTTATTAAAATTTTTCTTTTTCTTTTTGTTCTCATACGTTGTTATCTTAAAATAAGTTTCTACTCTGCCTTTTAACCCTTTTAAATTAAAAGAATTCTACTTGATGTCAATTCTCTAGATGGGTCCTACTTAAGTTCATTCCTCAGGTTCGATGTCATTCATCTTCCTTCTAAATTAATTTTCCCATTGAAAAAATGCCACCAAAACCCAACAATTTTATTTTTCTTTCTCAAAAGTATTTTTGTAAAAAGTTAAAAACAGCTTCTCTTTAGAATAGACATGTCTTTTCCAAAACATTCTTAGCCAAGGCCATTTCCGAGGGCACGCAGATCAAGGCACACCACCCCTCCATTCTATCCTTTCCATGATCAGGTTATATTTCTCTCGTCCTCACCCATTTCTTTCATATGCTCCATTCCCATCAATAGTCTGTTGTCAGAAAGCTACAGGGGCAAGGAGAAAAAAAATCTAATCTTTTAGATCTTTTTACGTTTTGCTTCAATTTTTTACTTTTTCCCCCCATCTCCGCTGTGGGCAGCCGTGGGAAAGGTCTGAATACTAATTCAGGAGATGGCTTTGTCCAGCTGTAGATCCATCACTAGAAGTCTATGGGCCGGTTATGGAAACGCTACCCATGTTGTTGTCATAAGGCAGAGCACGTGATGACAGTCCTATCAACACTCACTCACGTATTTAGACCTTGAGCCTCTCAGGGTTTATCAGTGTTGAAGGCATGCAGTTTTCCCTTACTAAGTTTTTCAGAATATGAGACTTGAACAATGGTGTTCAAAAGGAAGCCTTCACACAGATGATAACACTGCCGTGATCACAAAAGGGTCCCAAAGCACAGGTAGGACTCAGGGCATTGGATGGATCAAAGTCACAGCGACGTGGTGTCATCAATACATTATTTTATGTCTGAAAACAAACCAGATCTGGGGTTAATCCAAGCAAAAATTCTCTTTTGTCTAAAACATCTTGCTATTTCGGTATAAACTGTTTCTGCCTGAATGATTGAGATAAATGCCTCCTTGGTCCACTTCCCTTTGCTAGTGAAGTCCTAGCTTGTAATGGAAGCAAATACTGGGTCATGGGGAAAAAATGAAAACGAACCAAGAATGAATGAAAAGGAAACATGAAAAGAAAAAATACTCTGCCATCAGTATGATAAAATGATTTTTGCTTTCATTAAAAGTTTAAAGTTCTTAGGCTGCACCATAGAGGGTCATTTAAAACTGTTGCAAAGCTCAAGCGTTCGTAATTTGGCTTTTTTTCTCGCGAGAAAATCTGTTTCCTTTTCTAATAGTCACATTTCTCTTCTTTTTTTCCTTTAAAGATGCTTTTCAATCTCCAGACACCCTGGTCTTTTTTTTTTTTTTTTTTAAATAAATTTATTTATTTATTTATTTTTGGCTGCGTTGGATCTTCGTTGCTGCGCGTGGGCTTTCTCTAGTTGCAGCGAGCGGGGCTACTCTTCGTTGTGGTGCGTGGGTTTCTCATTGAGGTGGCTTCTCTTGTTGTGGAGCACAGGCTCTAGGCGCAAGGGCTTCACAAGTTGTGGCACATGGGCTCAGTAATTGTGGTGCATGGGCTTAATTGCTCTACGGCATGTGGGATCTTCCCGGACCAGGGCTTGAACCCGTGTCCCCTGCATTGGTAGGCGGATTCTTAACCACTGTGTCACCAGGGAAGCCCCTTCATAAGACTGTTTTAAGGATCAAAGGAGATAATGTATAAAGCTTTCAACATCGTGCCTAGAACAAAGTTATCATCAATACCTGATAATTACTAAAGTCATTATTTTTACTCATAAACATACTAAATACTAAACTAAAATTAGACACACCAGAAAGTTCAGCAAGAAAATAAGAGATAGAGGAGAGAATTGAGAATTGACTGGCCAGCGGCTGGCTGTTATTCAAATGGGAACCTGCAGCCTCCACTAATACAGACCCTACATCCCTGACTGCTATTTTCTGAGTAGCCTGTAGCCCCACAGTCAAGTTAGGCAGGAAACTCTGAGTCCAGGAATAATGAGCCGCCATAATAAATTTCATACTAAAGTGCACTGCCCAGTAGCAAGAAATGTTAGTTGATGATGACAAATCCGATAGCCTGATGTTGAATTGAGATATTTAAAGCAGCATCCTTTACATCCTTTTAATAACTATGCTCCACTCGCAGTTCAAAAGCATAGAATAAAAAGCTTCTCCTTGAGCCATCTCCCAAAATGAAATCAATCCCTTGGTTGTACATGTATGAGTATATTTACACTGAAAATCTATACATAAATTCACAAACACATGCACAGAGAAATGTAGTACATCCAGCAGTGAAAGCATAAAATGGTTTTAAGACATATCAACAAATCAACTAAATCATTAAACTGACAGGAGACCTTGTACGCTATTCTCATGTCATTCTGAAAAGAAGATAGTGGATCTGACTAGAATGCATTAAAACACCAGGCTGGGGATTTCCCTGGTGGCGCAGTGGTTAAGAATCCGCCATCTTAACCAATGCGAAGATCCCACATGCCGCAGAGCAACTAAGCCCATGCACCGCAACTACTGAGCCTGCACTCTAGAGCCCGTGAGCCACAACTACTGAAGCCCACGCGCCTAGAGCCCGTGTCCACGCACCGCAACGAAGACCCAACGCAGCCAAAACTAAAATAAATAAAATAAATAAATTTATCAAAGGAAAAAAACGCTTAAAAAAAAGTCTTATGAAGAAATTACTACCATTCTAATTTTTGTAAATAAGAAACTGAACCATGGGAAGACTAATTACATTGCCCGATGGGACACAGTGTAGAAGTAGCATGTCAAGAATTTGAATCCAGATGTGTATAACTAAAGATCATGTTTTTAACCATTAGGTTACTCTGCCTCCTTCCTGAATAATAATAAAAATGAAGTCTTTTTTAATAAAATTAAAGAGTAATAAATTACTCTTTCTTTGATTTACCTCTTCCTTAATTTGAGAGATGTTTGGTGTGAAGGATTGAAGGGTTTGGATTCTCTAGTATGGTTACATACGTACACATGCACACATGCACAGGAACACGCTTACATGCACACATGTGGATACACATACAGCTACACAAAACACATGCACACACACATACACACATACATATGCACAACACGGACACTTAAACCTGGAATTTTTCACTCCTGTATTTTTGGATGGTAAAGCAACCATTTTTAAGCTCTTTTTAGAGTTTATGGAGAGAATAACTTGGGCCACCTTTCCTCCTGATCTGAGACCCCAAACTGCACTTGTATTATCTGACTTCTCCTTGGAGTAGCCTTATTCTTTTCAGTCTCTGTGTTATTTCTTGTGTCTATATTTTTTCCATTTCTTCAAGTCATTGACTGTGTCCTATCTTGTCTAAAACCTATATATCACCTCAATATTATCTTCTCTAATTCCAAAATGATTTTCAGGGACCTTTAAAAACTCTTGACCGTATTTTATTTAGAACTAAGACTTTTTTCATGATTTTCAGCACCCGTTTGCCTGAAGGAAGGGGAACTCAGATATTATAATAAATGCTAAATATTTCCTTTCTTTTTTCCCCGAAAGTGCCTTAAATTATTTTTCACTTGAACCTTTCCTTTCAAGTTTTTAACATCGGATCCTCTTTTCAGTAAACAAGTTTTCTTTAATGTCTTTAATATTCAACATTAAAATATTTTAATTTTTACTTCATCTTAACTACAGAGAATGATTTCCTAAGTGACTTTGTTATGATCTCATTCATTGCTTCTATAGCATATTTTCTTTTTTGTTTTTGTGCAAATTACTATCTTCTTTCTAGAACCAAACTGCTTTACACCCTGTCACTTTTGTGGAAAGTTTCTTCTTCCCTTTGACTATGTGTTACATGAGGCATTGGCTCTGTCCTATAAATGGGAAGCCAAATCATATTTTTTAACACCTTAAAATACAAAGGAGCAGCTGTCTAGTTTTATTAATATTGTTTTTACAATTTGATTCCTGACAGTATATTCACTTTTTGGCCATCAGTATCAGTAGCCAAACTGAACCGCGGATCAAACAGATTGTAGTAAATACAATATGGTAAATGTAGAAATTTGGTTAGGACAAGCACAACTTCATACTGCAAGGAAACAATTGGAGCCCTGAATGTACCATATGGCTATCAAGAGAGTTCATCTGTTTCACAAGTGACATCAGAGAATAAATGAAAAAATGTTCCATGTCAGCTCCTTCATGTCACATTGAGATGAATCTGTCTTTATTCTTTCACTCATTTAAACTTATTTTAGGATATGAAGTGAAGGCTTCTGATTCAAACCTCTTCATGGTTTAATCTTAAAATCATTCACAGTATCAAACACTGATTAAATGTCAAACTGCTAACGAAAAAAGCAAAATAGTTTCTTAGTAACAAATAGGCTAATATCCTAGTATAATCAGAAATTACAAAATAGCATTAAAATTATACTACTTGGAAAGAATGAAGATGCCATTTCTTTTACAGTCACTAAGTTGACTCCTTTCAAGCAATACAATGAATTCTCACAATATGTTAAAAATGATGCAAACTGAAAACTTGTAGGAGGTTGTTTCCATGCTGGTCTAACAGACCCCCCAGGAACTCCCTGTAGGACCATAGCCAAGGGAAATATCCCTTTCTGGGGTGTCACTGTTGGCTCCCCTAGGCAGGTACAGTCTGAGGTGAAGTAGAGGCCAAAGGATTAGAGTCCATAGTGAGACACAGGGAACTGTAATCCCAGCAGATAATTGTGAAAGTGGAGCTTTGACAGAGTCACTAAGACATGGTGGGGAGATGGGGTGGGTATATCATTGCTCCCGGCAAGGCTAAGGAGAAAGGTACAAACTACATGCCAAAGCACTAAGCCCCCGCAAAGAAGAAGCTGGGATGCTAGCTTTGGTGCAGGAGAGGAGGGAGGCTCAACATGCAAGAGGGCTGAAGCCCAGGTAAGCATCTCAGAAAGCTTTGAGGGAGAGAGAAGCTCAGAACAAGACCTAAAGCAGGTTTCTTCTCTCTGGAGGCAGCCCAAAGATTGACCCAGCCCACCCTGCTCTCCCATCCGTCATTGCTGACCTACTTCCTCACTGCCAGGGGTACCATCTCATCTTCTCACGAGGCCTCTGTGTCTGTGTCTGCATCTGGGTCGTGTCTTAGCACATTTAGGCCTCCCATGGTGGGGGAGGGGAGAGGTGTCACATTAGATAACATAACAATCTATGCCATGCCTCCAAATAACCTGCATTCCTTGTGTCGTTTATGTGGATGAAGATGCTGAGTGGGAAGCTCTATATACAGTTTGGTGCCATAAAAGAAAAAGCAGGAAACCTCAGGTGAACCACGAGGTTACTCGGGAGCTGGATTTTGCATTCCTGGAACAGACAATTTTGGAAAGCCCCCAAAAGTTTGATGAAGTTGTTTTCCTACCAGCTTTGTATCCAGCTCGTCCAAGGTAGGCATGAAATGGGCAACCGAATCTGGTTTCTTGTCTCAAGGACTTTTGTGGGGTTTACTGTTAGTCAATTTGCATCCTTGGATGTGTTTGCTCCCTGGCCTTAGAATGGTCTGGTGGCAGAGGGCAGTTGGTGCTTAAAAGTAACAAGGATGAAATTGGTGATTAACACGGCAAGGGATGTTCTGGGGGTGGAGGATGGGTGTGCTTGGAGAGGCCAGCACGATTTTCTCTGACAGATGCTATAAATTGAAGGTGCAGCTCTAAGTACAGTCAGTTCTGCTATAATGCTTGCTTTGAAAATATGTGATTGATGTATTCGGGAACAATTTTAAAGTAATGCAAGTTTTGCATTTGCTTATGCATGATTTTGTCCATGAGAAAAATAAGCAAACAGAAAGCTGCACCCAGCTGAACTGAGCTGTGTAGGAAACCACAAAATTCACACATGAACACACCACCAGCATCTCCCAGCTGCCTTGGTTTACCACATGCGTTATGAACCAAGCTCATCCGCTTCTGAAGTTACAATTTTCCATCAAATTTCAGGTAAGTTTTCTTCCACCTCTTCACAATAAGTCTCAGGCTGCGACTCTTCTGTCACCCATTTTCACAAGCAAACTGCAGATCTTTTTCTTTCAAGGTAAAATACCATATTTATTGTAATATTTACCTATTTCTTAACCATTTAATATGTGCAAAACTGTGCTACCATCTTAATAGCTTCATATCTTTTCATATGTCATTGATTAAGTTTTTAACTGTTTTTCCCCGACCCCATTTCCCCCATAGATCCTGTGGTTTTTATTATACAATTTTTTAGGGACATATCTATCCCTTCAGAGCAGAACTGACGTGACATTTGGTTTATCCACTAATGTGATTGGGATGGATTACAAAGGGTTTGGAAAAGATACCTGTGGTTGCATTCTGGGATTCTGATAGAGGAGCCCTTCCAGTCTATCCTTCTTGACGACATGAATATAGATTTCTCAGTAGCCACAGAAGGAGGATGTTTTCCTAACACCATCGTGAAGAATGTAATAGACACCAATGTGCCTGATGAGCAAGGCAGACACAGGGTGGAGGTGATGGAGGGTGATGATTTGTGGAGTGGAGACCTCACTGATAGTTAGCGCTCTCCTGGGCTAGCTTTTTGCTGCTCCAAGGTGAACACAGACAGTCTAGCTGGGGCTGTAAGATGGACAAATTCTGCATGTATCGCAGGCAACTGGACAGCTGGGGGCCTTCAGAAATTAAATTCTAAGAGATTTAAAATTGTCTTTCTCAAATATCATACGATATCGCTTATATGCGGAATCTAAAAAAGAATGATACAGATGAACTTATTTACAAAACGGAAACAGACTCACAGACTTAGAGAACAAACTTATAGTTACCAGAAGGGAAGGGTGGGGGGAGGGATAGTTTGGGACTGACATGTACACACTGCTGTATTTAAAATAGATAACCAACAAAGACCTACTGTAAAAAGAAATAAAATAAAATAAATTAAAAGATATTGCCTTTCTGTTTCTGTGCTTTGGGAAGGTACTGGATCCGGCAGTGAGAGGGCAGAAGAGGGCCAGTAAATAAATCAGCTCTTGGCTGACTTGTGTGTATCATTGAGGTTCTGTCCGTCTGTGCTAATGGCTAATGGGTCATTTGGCTCCCACCAGAAAGTGCCACCAGCGTTTCATGAATTGATGGTGAGGGTTTGATAAAAGACAGCTCATTCTCCCACGTGACGCAGGTAGACTCCACAGAGCTGATACTCAGATAGAGACAGTTCCGCCACAGTCTTCCCCGGGGGCTTCACAGCTTTCCCTCCTTCGCTCCCTCCCAGGAGTTGCTGTCCTCAGTGACAAACAAGTCACATGTCTGGGTTGTTTAATGTTGACTTAATGTTAAATTGGTCTATGCATGGCCTAACTCCTTTATTTTATTATTTTATTTTATTATTTATTTTTTGGCCGCACCGCGGGACATGTGGGGTCTTAGTTCCCTGACCAGGGATCGAGTAAGGCTCAAGTAAGTCTCTGAAATGCACGCAGTTCATCTGCAGTTTTCTGAAAGGAATCTGAAATCCCTACCGTCCCCAGAAATAAATCTTGCTTCTTGGACATGAGAACAGACCATTTCGAAGTAGTTATTTTATTCTGTGGATACACTCACTTTCTCTCCAGGTTTACGTTCAATAACCCTGGAAAGCTCCTCCATTATGCCTTCCGTAAATAATGGAATCATGTCTTTTAAAACCTCAAGGCAGAAATGTGAATAAATTGAGCTGCAAAAAAATCTCTCAGGCCAAGGGTGCCCTGTCGGATCAGCGAGGCCAGAGATCTGCACGTTTGAGGCACTTAAGCTGATATTTCAGCTTTTGCCCTGGCAGTTACCTTTACTACACGATTAATTTAGCATACAAATAGCCTTTTATTGTGAAGTTGCAAAGTGCCTCAAAGCACTCCTTGGTTACAGGTTTTAGGGCCTTTCCCATAAAGTTTGGGACCCCAAACGACTAATGAGATCGTCCTCAAGCTTTCTCACTTCTCGCGTGGTATTTCATTCGGGCAAAGAGGAAAGGTCATGAACAACAGTAAACACAGGAGTGAGGCCGCGGGGCTGAGGGCTCCCTCTTACAGCTGCTACTCAATTCAGGAGACACAGGTCAGAACAAATCCTGAAAAAACACTCTATTAGTTTCCTATTGCTGCTGTAGCAAATGATCACTTAGTCACTTACAGCAACACAAATTTGTCTTCTTACAGTTCAGGAGGTCAGAAGTCCAAGATGAGTTTCCCGGGCTAACAAACACCAGGGTGTTGACGGGGCTTCAGTCCTTCCTGAAGGCTCTGGAAGAGAGTCCGTTTCCTTGCCTTTTCCAGCCTCTAGACCCTGCATGTATTCCTTGGCTGGGCCCCCTTCCATCTTCAGAGCAGCAACGGCATGTTGAATTTTCACTTCTCATCTCTCTGCCTCACTTGTCTGCTCCCCTCTTCCACTTTTAAAGACGCTCCTACACTGTTGGTGGGAATGTAAATGGATACAGCCACTATGGAGAACAGCATGGAGGGTCCTTAAAAAACTAAAAGTAGAACTACCGTATGACCCAGTAGTCCTACTACTGGGCATATACCCTGAGAAAACCATAATTCAAAAAGAGTCATGTACCACAAAGTTCATTGCAGCTCTATTTACAATAGCCAGGACATGGAAGCAACCTAAGTGTCCATTGACAGAGGAATGGATAAAGAAGATGTGGTACATATATACAATGGAATATTACTCAGCCATGAAAAGAATGAAATAATGCCATTTGCAGCAACATAGGTGGACCTAGAGATTGTCATACTGAGTGAAGTAAGTCAGACAGAGAAAGGCAAATGTCATATGATATCGCTTACATGTGGAATCTAAAAAAAGGTACAAATGAACTTATCTACAAAACAGAAATAGAGTTGTGGATGTAGAAAAACTTACTGTTGTCAGGGGGTAAGGGGGGAAAGGATAAATTGGGAGATTGGGATTGACATATCGACACTACTATATATAAAATAGATAACTAATAAGGACCTACTGTATAGCACAAGGAACTCTACTCAGTACCCTGTAATGGCCTATATGGGAAAGGAATCTAAAAAAGAGTGGATATAGGTATATGTATAACTGATTCACTTTGCCGTACACCTGAAACTAACACAGCATTGTAAATCAGCTAAAGCCCTTTGTGATTATATTGGGTTCATTTGTATAATCTAGGACGATCTACTCATCTCAAGGTCCTTAATTGTATTCACATCTGCAAAGTCCCTTGTGCCACGTAAGGTAACATTTTAACAGGTTCTGGGATTAGGACATGCACATCTTTAGGGGGCCGTGATGCCACCTTCCAAAATACCTGGCTGCAGTAGACGTGAGAACCCTCTAACTTGCCTCTTCAGTTTGAAAGTCCCTGGGGGACACGCAAGCGTGTAACACATGCAAGCGTATGCATCGCGGGCCCTGAGGTGCCGTGAGGCTGAGATGCTGTTCAGGTGATTCTTCTTTCTCAAACATCCTCACTAAGTCACTTATTCAATACTGACTTTTTTCTTTCTTTCCTTTGTCATAGTTGTATTTTTCCTTTATGTGGGTTGAGTCACCAGCTTTTTAAACATAGAAACTAGGACTGAAAAGGTATGTAATACTGTTTAAATGACTGGAGAAATCACCCTGTAGTATTTGCCTTGCTCAGAATTATGAAATTTATTTGTGGAACTTGTTTCATCCTGGAAGGTCATTCAGCATTGGGATAGCAAAGTTACCATCAGTCTGACTCTCAGGCAGTCTGGTCCTCTGGAGGACTCTTCATAGAAACATTTTTTTAAACACTAAAGAATGTAGAGAGCAGGGTAAAAGGACAGGAAAGCAGAGGAAAGAAAATCTCACTTTCTCTTCTATTGCTTTTTTTCTGATCCTCTAGATTTAAATAGAGCAAGCCCTAGAGGAAAGCTCAAACCATGTTTTACAATGAAAAATTAATTTCTTAGAAAGCCCCGTTGACGTCTGTGGTGAAACTGAGTAGATTATGTTAAACAATGGTATCTGCATGATAAACTCTAAGTATATAACCAGGTCGCTAAGTCAGTCAACGTCCCTTTGAGAGCTCTATTTTTCGTGTGGAACTAACAACTGAAGGATGATGTAGGTCAGGGAAGATGGATGCGGGAAACATTTCCCCCCCCAGTGATAACAGTAAGCTTGGCTCATATTCACAAAAGCCATTCATTCATTCAAAAATACTTATTGAATGACTACTAAGAGCGGTGCTGTGTGTGTGTGTGTGGGGTGTGGATGTAAATATATAAGTGTGAAAATAAAATCCACTCCTATCCTCTATCTAGTTTATAATCTAGGGAGAAAATACTGTAACTTGTATGTGGTTTCTGGGTGCAGTCAGTGAAGACGTTTTATAAATCTTTAATTTTCTACAGCTTGGAACCCACTTCTGATTTCATTTATCTGAACCATTCCAAGTCATCAAAGGAAGGTCTCTAAAAGAGACTTATTTCTTTTTATTTATAATTTTAAAAGCCTGAAACATCACCATTTCAGATATGAATGTCTTTTTTTTTTTCTACTAATTTGTAAGAGACTTTTTAGGAAGGCCAAATCCATCTGATAGGGCCACAGGCTCATATATATCACTCTGTGGTGGTGTAAAAGTCTATTTTTTTAAATATAGGCAAAAAACCTCTATGATCTTTAGCTAGAATAGTCTGTCAGGCTTGGCATATTTTAGATTGGTTAAAAAAAAGACAACTGAGAGTGCATAAATAAGGGAGTTAATGTCAATGATAGATGAAGAATTCTTGTTATTAAGCCTTTAGAAGGAGGAAAGATGTAGAGTCAAAAGCAACATGACATAGAAAGGGCCTTACTGTCAGATTCTGCCTGATAGGGAGATGGGAGTGGATATATTTTGGAAGGGGATGAAATTACATCAGAAACATCTACTTTCTGCGGTGCTCAGGTGTGGAGCCGGGTCCCTATAACCCTTGTACGTAGGAGCAAGGGGAAGCCCCCCATGCATATTGAAATTCCCCCCTAGTTATCCGAAGTTAAGAAAGTTAATGACAAGTCACTCATTTTCTTGTCACTCATTTCTTTCTTAGAGGAGTACAACCTATCCTCAGGAATACAAATATTGTCTGGTTCAAGCTGAAGGACAATGTATAGTTACATTTTACTCAAATGACTGGAAATTGGTGTCTCAAATGCAAAGTTTATTCCCTTGGATATGTGCAAATATTTTGTGCAAATTAAATATGTGATGGTTTTTCTATCTCTTATGCCTAATAATGTCTTTTTATGGGAAAGTTAAAAAAATTTTTTTAATATAGGAGCATAGTTGATTAACAATGGTGTGTTAGTTTCAGGTGTACAGCAAAGTGATTCAGTTATACATATACATGTACCTATTCTTTTGGGAGTTTGGGATTGACATGTACACACTGCTATATTTAAAAGAGATAACCAAGAAGGACCTACTGTATAGCACAGGGAATGCTGCTCAGTATTCTGTAATAATCTAAATAGGAAAAGAATTTGCAATCATACCTTATAAATGCAAAATCTTTCATATATATAGAGAGAGTCAATCACTACTCCACCAACCAGTACCCCCATCTGCTATATCTAAAGGATGGGTTTTCTCTGGTTAAAACTTATGTAGACCATACTTGGGGGCAGAATAACATTTATACATCTAATAAGACAATTATGGAATAACTTGAGAGTTAACCTAGCTACATAATTCTATTTGTTTGCATTTTCCGTTCTTATTAAGTTTCCACTAAATCCACAAGTCTCTAAAAGTCCCAGCTGTCTTCCTTAGTGTTTAGAGAAGCACTCTGAACGTTGCCTTCACACACATTTTGATATCATTACACATTTCTAAACCCTAGGATTTAACTACTTCCTCCATATACTTTTTATTTTCCTAACAAGTTTCTAAGAATCAAGAGGGCTTTTCCTTACTTTTATCTCTCATTAGCTCTTCGGCTGTACTTTGCACACAGTAGACATTTAATAAACACAGACTATGCAGCCAAACCAATTTAAAAAATTTAAGTTCGAGGTCTCTCTTTTTTTTTTTTTTTTTTTTTAAATTTTTATTTATTTGTTTTTATTTATTTATGGCTTGTGTTGGGTCTTTGTTTCTGTGCGAGGGCTTTCTCTAGTTGCGGCAAGCGGGGGCCACTCTTCATCGCGGTGCGCAGGCCTCTCACTAACGCGGCCTCTCCTGTTGCGGAGCACAGGCTCCAGACGCACAGGCTCAGCAATTGTGGCTCACGGGCCTAGCCGCTCCGCGGCATGTGGGATCCTCCCAGACCAGGGCCCGAACCCGTGTCCCCTGCATTGGCAGGCAGACTCTCAACCACTGCGCCACCAGGAAAGCCCTCGAGGTCTCTCTTGACATCAACCCCCCAAGCATCCTGCAGTTCCCTACAACAGGATTCCCTCTGGTGAGGGGGGCATATCGGATCATGTTTAAGGTAAATTGCTTTTGTAATTTCAAATAGTTTTTGGCACAAGAGACAAAGTGAATTAGCTCAGTGTCTTTTGTTTTTCATTAACCATGAAGCATACTGAATTTAGAAAAATTGTGTGAATATTATTTGATAGTACATTACATTTTGTCGAATCTAGTTACTCCAAAAGTTGTTCTGTTACAAATCAGTAGGCAGATGGAAAATACAAAATCCTGAGCTACAAACTTGAAACAGAAATACCGTTCTCTGGTCACCAAAACGCCATGATGTTTGCATACCGTAATACAATGCTGTACACATTGTTTTCACATTCAGATAAAAATTTTCCACCGAACAATTAAAAATCACTTTGAGATAACTCTAAAATCTTCCTGGAATTTTCAGGCAGGGGGAGGCAATCCTGTAAATTGCCTGCTACCGGTTGAGGGCGTCTTTCCCGTGCATCTATATTATGAACATCCACAGGTCACTTCAGCAACTGTGATCATTATTAAATCATGAATTGCCGATTCAAACATATCATGAAGTAATGTTTTAATCTTAAATAGAGACGGTGTTACGTTCCGTATCTCATGAAGATGCACAGAATCAATCAACTTCAAACATCTTAAATAAATTGCAAATTTGTGAAGACAGAAAGAAGATATCATTCATTAAAAATAAATGCCAGTTCATTATACCCAATGTCATTTACAAGGTCCTAACAGTGGGGAAGCTGGTTACTCCTTGCTGGTGTTTTCTTAGAAAACAGATAGTGGCATCTTGCATGAATGTCAAACGGAGGCAGGGCTGTGAGTCTAAACTTTTCTGTGAGTGAATGTGACAGAAATTGCGTTTACTCCCTTTAGTGATAAATGTACCTGTCACACTTCAACGTTCCAGGCAAACTCATTTTTTGTTTATTAAAAGGTTTAGCTTTCACTCTCTGCTCAACTCTTCATACAGATATTAGTGCCTTAACTCCTTGAATTGACTAAACACTGATTAAGTTCCTAGGCAGGTTACGGGGTCCAGTTTCTTAAGTATCTCTGGACATTGCTTCATTTCAGAGTCTTCTCTTTACCATGGACCTCACCACGGAGAGCTGGAAGCCATCAGAGCCAAAGCTATGAGGTAGACACAGGGAGAGGCCCTGCCCAAACTCCATCCATCTGCGGGCCGGGTCTGTCCAATGCCGACCCCTGATCCATGCAGGTGACTTTGTTCTTTGCTCTCTTTGATGTAAAAAAATCCATCAGTTCTAGGTGCTTGACAACAGCAGCTGTTGCTTTGCCTTCTGATTTTAGTAAAAGATAATCTTTTTTTTTTTTAAAAGAAAAAAATTCTCCAGTTTTTACTGGAAATAATTGTAATACATCACTGTGTAAGTTTAAGGTATACAGCGTAATGGTTTGAGTTACATGTGTTGTGAAATGATTACTACAATAGGTTTAGTTAACTACCATCATCTCATATAGATACAATAAAAAGAAATGGAAGAAAATTTTCTCCTTGTGATGAGACCTCTTAGGATCTATTGTCTTAACAGTGTTCCTATATATCATACGGTAGTATTAACTATAGCCATCATGTTGTATATTACATCCCCAGTACTTATTTATCTTAAACTGGGAGTTTATAACTTTTGACTACCTTCCTCCAATTCCCCCTCCTCCCACCTAAAAGGGAATCTCAAGGATGGTCAGAGAAGGCCAGACTGACATTACGCAACTCAGTATTGAAACTTGTGGATGAAAGACAGGACTGTAGTTAATAAATTTGCTAAGTCTTCCTTATATCTTACTGTTACAGATGTTTATACATTATATTAGAAATCTATAACAAAAAGATATGTTATATTAAAACATTTATTTTAGACATAGGGGTTGAGTGGGAGTTTTATGTTTTATTTTCTAGCACAGTATTTTCAGTAATGTAACTACTTTTATAGTTGGATATATCAGTATTTTTATGGTTGTATCCAGCCATGATGGTGAAAATACATTAAAAAATTCAGAAAAAAATTGACAACGGAGACTCTAAGAAGGAAAGGAACTAATTTACCTTCAGAAGGATTTATGGAAAATTATATTAATCAAGCCCTTGTTATGTTCAGGAATGTATATTGAGTGTGTTCACATTTACTATTTGATTTTCAACCCTTTAGTTAATGCTATTTACTGTTTACATCCACCCTTGAGTTTAATATTAAAACTCAGATTTAATTCTAGTATATACACTTCAGTTTGTTGAATACAGAGGAAAAAACTGGATGTGTTTATTTCTTAGTGGAAAAAATAAGTGATAATCAAATATGAATCTCAGATTCCTGAGAAGTCGTCACCAAAAGACCAGTCGAAGAACATTCAAAAATGTTGTGTCGGGTGACTTATAGCTATGGCCCCAAATCCAAAAGTAAAAACAAGAAAGACAGGAAAAATATTGGTTTGTGAACGTATATCTAGAAATTTGCTATGTTCGGTCATTAATCATAGATCCTTTCGGTTTCTGTCTTCTGGCGCCCACTCTGAGCACCTTGAAGTTCAAATCTATGTCTAATAATAGAATTCTGGCTCCTCCTTTGATAGATGTTTTGCTTTTAGTAATTGGAACACAATGATGGTTTCTTAAATTTATTCATTTCCCACTTCATTTCAAAGTCAATTTGAAGCAGATGTGGCAAATTAAAAAAAAAGTCTCTATCTTTCATTTTGTGATGGAAGATGGGAAGCATGTCTTCCAAGAGTCTACTTTACGCAGGAATAGCTTTAATGAACAAAAAATGAGTATTTATAAAAGAAAGATAGGTGATTATAGTTTTTAACTGGGTTTTCTTTTACATATATATGTATATATATGAAATCACTAAACTATGAAGAACAAAAACAAATTAGCCTTGTTCCTTTTCTTCTATATTGTCATTCTTCCTCTTCCTCCTCTTCTTCTTCTTTTTCTTCCTCTCCCTCACCTTCTCCCCCCCCATCTTTCTTCCTCCTCTTCTTCTTCTTTATTATCATCATCATTACTATTAATTTGTCAAAACTCATAAAATCATAGGGCTTAAATACCCTATCCATATGATGCGGCCATTTAATAAATGTCAGTGTTCCTACCCATTCCCTGCAATACACCTGGTCTTATTTTCTCTTATTTTCACGTCCATTTAGAATCTATGCTCTGCTGTGCTCTTTTGTCTTTAGAACAAGCTTACTTCAGGAACCTCTCTGCCTGGTTTGCTTGTAGCAATTTTCTTTCTCATTGAATTTCTTTATCTTTTCTGGTAGTGACATGGGACATCACCCCCAAGTCCAGCTATTCCCAATTAATTTTTTCAGTGTGTCTGAATTGCTGGGAGTCCAACATTAGGATGCACTAGAATCACATGGGTGGCTTGTGAAAGATGTGGGTTTCTGGATTCTCACTTCAAGAGATTCTTTTTCAGTAGGTTTGGCAAGGGGTGGGGACTTGCTTTTTCACAAAACTTCAGACCATGCTGATGCAGGTTCTCGAGGTTGGCACACTAATAAACTCTACAGTAAGTCAATGACTCGTGACTCTGAGACCTGTGTTTTCCTGAGGAACTCTCTCAGTTATCTATTACTGTATAACAAATCTCTCTGACACTTAACAGCTGAAAGCAACCACAGTAATTAACTTTGCTCACCAATCTGCAATTTGGTGGCAGAATGGTGGCAATGTCTTGTCTCTGTCCCTGTGGTATCAGCTGAAGTGGTTTGCTTACAGCTGGATAGCCACTTCCAGCATGGCTCCCTCACATGGCGGGCAAGTGGTCACTGGATGTCAGTCAGGAGCCTTGGTTTCTTTCCACATGGGATTCTCCATGGAGCTGCTTGGGCTTCCTCACAGGATGGTGTCTGGGTTCCAAGAGTGAGTGTTCCAAGAAAAAGTGAGTGGAAGCTTCCAGTCTCTTAAGATCTGGCCCCAAAAGTTGACACAAAACCATTTCCTCTGTATTCTATTTGTCATAGCAGTGAAAGAGCTCTCTCAGATTTAAGGGGAGGGGACAAAGACCCCACCTCTCGGTGGGAAAGTGTCAAAGAATTTTTGACTATTTTCAGTCTGTCATAGTAACTTGATTATTTCAGACTGTGATCACTAAAGGGGAATTTAGAGGTAAAAGGTGGATGATGAACCACTGGGGCTCAAAGAGAACATATTAGAACTTCATTGTATTTTTTGATTACTTTTTTAGGTATATTATCATACAATATAGTGGATTTTTTTGTTTTTGATATACAGTTATATGAATTTTAATACATGAATAGATTTGTATAGCCACCACTGCAATCAAGATACAGAACAGTTTTATCAACTTAAAGCACTCTCTTATGCTATCCCTTTATAATTACACCCTTACCTCGCTCCTGGCAAACACTGATTAATTTTCTATGACAATAGTTTCCTCTTCTTGAGAATGTCAAATAAATGGAATAACAGAGTGTTACCTTTTGAAACTGACTTCTCACAATGTATCTGAGAATCATCTAAGTTGTTGCACATATGGGTCTTTGTTCCTTTTTACTACTGAGTAGCATTGCATTGTATCAATACACTAGTTGGCTTATCTATTCACCTGTTGAAGGACATTTGGGTTGTTTCTAGCTTTCAGATCTCACAAATAAAATTGCTATGGACGTTCATGTATAGAACTTCATTATATTTTAACTCATGCATTAAAAGTACATACATGTGAGGTATGTTTAAAAATGGGCATAATGTATTGGTACAGTAATACATGTTTATAATTTACATATAAGTTGTGTGTAAATTCTCCTTAACTTAATGGCAAGGGTATGTGATCAAAAAGTCTGGAGACTGTGTTGCTAATGGTTGAAGCAGGGGGATAGATGCATGTACATTCAACTCTTTTATTTGTTTTAAAATTTACATAATATAAATTTTTAAAAGGTTTGCAGACCTCTCTCTGGCCCACCGGACTCATGTGATGGGTGAAGAGCGGAGCACTGAGGGTATTATGGACTTGAGCAAATGGCAGAGAGAAACCCACGTCTTCTGCCTCTTTCCAATGTGTCATGCAGCCGATTTAGGTGAACTAACAAATTACATAAGGATTTTAAGTAACTATATATATTCTCACATTCTAGTATTTGGTAACCACATATTTGGACAACTTGATGGATACTTAAAAAAACCACACATGAGAGCAAATCGAGGTCAGTGGCACAACTCTTGTTCCATCTTTGTTCTTTTTTTTTTTCCTGGCACACTAGACATGTGCACGGCAGAGAAAGCAAATTAGCAGGCTTGTGAAAACTGAAAGTCCCCGCTTTCTTTGCCTGGTGTGTGAGGAGATCCTATTTCTTCTTAGCCTTTTGTTACTAACCCCAGCAACTAGTAGAAAAACAATGGATATAGACTCTAGCAGGGGTATGACTCTGCTACCCTGATGCAAAGGAGCTTAATTTGTAGGAAACCAGCACGTGCCATGCTGTGACTTCTTTATTGTCACTGGTTTGGGTTGGGAAATTGTTTACATACTATTTATTGTTATTTATTTATCTATTATTTCCCTGTAATTTTTGCTGTAAAAGGAAAATTAAACCATCCAGATCAGCTTAGCTTGGCTAAAACCTACCAAATGACAGTTCTTTCCCTTCCACACTTAGACTTTGATGATCCATCAAAGATAAAGGGCGAAAACTGAGACTAGGGATAGAGTTGTAGCCAATCCAGCCAAGGAACCCAGATTTGAAGCACATGACTATAGTTCCTTACGATTCAGCAAGTCTCAGCTAGTCAAATTCTCACTTACTTCCTCTGTTTTCCTAGCCACGGTACTAGGAGAGCATTGTATTTCCAATAAATAATGTATAATTAATTAGCATTTCCAAAAGCATGGTACCCTTCACATGTAATTGTCTTCTCTGTACCAAAACAGCAGGTGCTAATGAGATCAGGTTTTTGTCTTGGAGCAATCAGTTCCTGTTATTTGGCAATTATTTAGTGCTTAGGGGATGCAACTCAGTTTCTCTGGGTTCATACGTTTAAAAGCAACCTTATTACTATGGAACGGATAGAATTCTTCTACATGGGAAGTCTTATTTAACAAAGAGAAAAAGGACCCTTGCTCTAAGGGAATTTTAATATGTACTGCCTTAGAGGACCTCATAATTCTGAGTTAAATAGAATATAGAGGTCAGTGGAGAGGCTGCCCACATTGTTGAGTATGGCTTTGCTGCTATTGTAATAAATACTCAATACTGAGTTGCCTACTCAAGAGAGTTTAAATGAATAGAAGTTTGTTCTTTTTATTCCTTAGACAAGATTTTTACGTTTATACCCACACGCACATGTACACACACACTTGTTAGAGATGAATAAACTCTTATTGTAATATCTATTTTGTTTATGCCTTATGGCCTCAACTTTCGAGGTCTTTTCGATGATGCACTGTTCCCTTACGTTAGGAAATGAGGCTAGAGTAACACAGGTCACTGAAGTGCAGTGCCCATTCAACCTGATGGTTGGAGATAAGCAGAGGAGGGGCTTGAGTCGGTGGCAAGGTGATGATCCAGGGGGCGGAGGTCTGAACCAGGAGCACGCATTTTGACGCAGGGTGAAGCATTTGCCATAACTCACCCTCAGTGTTACTGATATGCCTGTAAAAGATTTGTTCTTCGTTGCTTTTTGAGGCGTGACTGCTGCTGTGCCCTTCATCCCTCAGTCCCTACCTTTCTGGGACTGATGGGGCTGCCTGAAACTGACCAGCAGTCAGGGGCCATAAGCCAGCGGGTACGATGGCTTTACCCTCTGTAGGAGTACCATGGAGTGACGGAGCTCCGTCACCTCACACGTCACAACAACATGATTTCCACACCTGGCTGCACATGAGGGTTAGCTGGGGAGCTTTTCACACAGAGCTCTCTGGACCTCATTTCATACTCAGTTGTGAAATCTCCAGAGAGCAAGACCCAGAGACTCAAGAATCTTTTAAAACATTCCTGGGTAATTCTGATTGGCAGCTTTGTTGACCATTGTTTCAATCGGTTTGTTTAACAGGTTCAAATAGAGGTATGTGTAAAGATCACACACACACACATTATTATAACTAATCAAACTAGTGGATCACTTAATCTAGTGGATTTTATATCATGATAGCATCCGGGCACCTTTTGTAGGCAGACTGTAGAGATTAGAGAGACAACAATATTCCCAGTTTCTCCATAGTAGCTCAATTGGATGTACATACTGTACGATGGATTTGCCTCAACCCTCTGTTCAATCTGTAAAAAAGGCCCTTATGATCTCTACCTAAATATATGTCTAGTAAAACTGAAAAATGCATAGGAATTATAAGCAAGATCACTAAGCTTGATAAAGTCTGCAGATTATTTTGGGTAAAAATCTACTTCCTTATGTGTATTTCAGAACTACCTTAAATTTGCTAAGACTCATGAACTGTTTCATGCTTTGGAGGAGACAGTGTAAGGAGGGGATGGGAGTCTGTGCGCTTGGTTCTAATCTTACATCTTTGTTATGCCATATGGGAGACCTTGAGAAAGTCACAATCTCCTTTCTTGTTTGTTTGTTTGTTTTTTTTTTCATTTGGGTTGCTTGGTCAAATCATCTCTAAAGTATCTTTGGGCTCTATATTCTGTGATGATAATCATCTATGAAGCAACTGTCAGAACTGTGTTTTCCTCTGTCCTACTGGCGTTTATCGTTTAGGTAGGTGACATTACACCTCCCTGAGATCATAAGTGACCTGTAGCATCAGAAGCCAACTGGTTAGTACCGAGCAGAGGTCTCTAAGATCGTAGGGAAGGTTGATGAGGGAAGGCCTTGTGGTAGAGTTAGAACTGGGTCAGGGCCATAAAAAGAGGATTTAAATAGGTGAAAAGAGTGGTGAGGGCGGACTTCCCTGGTGGCGCAGTGGTTAAGAATCTGCCTGCCAATGCAGGGGACCTGGGTTCGAGCCTTGGTCCGCGAAGATCCCACATGCCGCAGAGTAACTAAGCCCACGAGCCACAACTACTGAGCCTGCGTGCCACAACTACTGAAGCCCGTGTGCCTAGAGTCTGTGCTCTGCAACAAGACAAGCCACCGCAATGAGAAGCCCGTGCACCGCAACGAAGAGTAGCCCCCACTCGCCGCAACTAGAGAAAGCCCACGCGCAGCAACGAAGGCCCAACACAGCCAAAAATAAATAAATAAAAATAAATAAATTTATATATATTAAAAAAAGAGTGGTGAGGGCATTCCAGGCCAAGTGGGAAGCTGGGAAGTTGGAATATACAAGCACTGCACTCAAGCTTTCCATCCCCCCATGAAAGAGCGACTGAATCTCTCCATGAAGTAAAACTCCCTCTTTTGCATTCCCAAAGCATGTTGCAACTGCTATTATTATGGTGCTTGCCATGATTTTTTTTTTTCTTGTATGTTATTTTCTTCCCTTAGACCACAGGATCATTTTCCATTCACCTTTACATTGTCAAGACCCAGCAGATATCATGTATCTGGTAGACTGAGTACCTGTGAAATATGTTACATGAATGGATAGAGGAGACGATGAGAACGCTGGGGACGTGAGGCTGGTGGAGTCCATGTCGTGGCCCATCGCTCAGGTCCTCACGGGGTACTGAGTGCTCATTTTCCCAGCGACTGGGAGTGTTGGTTGTTGATGGCTCTTTACTCAATCGCTTTTGGGAAATTTCTCTCAGCTGAAGAAAGCTGTCTCATCCAGGTCAGGGAGGGGTCCATATCCAATGGCTGGTCAATGCAGGAATAAAAAATCTCAGCCTCCTTCCCTCAAAGTGAGCAGTTTTGAAGGGCTGTGACAGCTCCAGAGCTCCCTGGGGGATTAGGTGATGTCTCTGTGAGATTTCATTGTGGTTCACCTCTCCCCTCTGTTCAGTCCCAGTTGCTCACTTTGCCCTGTCTGCATCCTAAGAACACACCCCATTAAACTTCCGGGTGCAAATTTCCACCTCAGAGTCTGTCTCTCACGGAATCCAATCTAAGACAGCCAGTGTGGGAGTTTAATTTTTGCTACTACAGAGGATAAGGTCAGAACAACCCTGGCTTGAGCCTAAATGACGGTTTCGTGGGAATTAGAAGGAGTTGCCCTGACTCATCTATCAGAAAATAATGTCCCTGAATATACAAACCTATGTGATTATAAAGGTGGGGGGCGCTCCCACAGTTGAGTGGTGCTTTAAGACGGAAAGTGGCAGCCTCGAAGTGGAAAGGTAGATTTGTGCTAGATCATGAAGGGTTTTACTAATCAGTTTGTGCATTTTTATCTTCTCAATGCTACACTCTCATTTTTGCTGAAGTTCAAGGGTGGTAATATGATGCTGGCTTTTAAACCAAATGTAAGTAATGGTTCTTTTCATAGATGGCTATGTTTGACTTTGCTATCAGGCTTCACCTCCATAACATTCTTGAAATATATCCTTGTGAGTTTTCTATTCAGCGTTATATGCAATTTATTTGTACTTAGCATTACAATGTCAAGGGGGAAATGATTTATGGTTGCTGGTGCATCTGTATATTTGTTCGCTGGGGAACATCTTCAGCAGAAGGGTGCATCTCCTAAATATGGTCCCTGGGACTTCTCAGGCTACACATGACATCATAATAACTTGAACGCTTAGCCCAAGGACGGCAAGAATGATGTGACACAGTACCCTGCGATGAGTGTGCAGAAAAAGAGTTGAGAATCATTTCCCAATTTGGTTCCAACGTAAGCCTTTCTTAGAGTCCCCTAGATTAGTTAATTTTATCCTGTGATACTTTCCTTATAATACTAAACCACACAAAACCAGCACGTATGTTACACGCATGCAAGTCAGATCATTAAGGTAAAATGCTTTATAGATGAACATAAAATTTACCTCATGTTAATGCTTTTATTGAAACAATCTTGTCGTGCTAAAGAATCAACTGCTTTCTAATTCTGTACTTTTCTCAATGGAATTTTTTGATGTCTTTAACTCAGAATCCTTCAAATATTTTTTCCCCTTCCAGTGAGAGGAAATAAATTATGCCCCACCATCAAGAAGATAAAATCAGCAATAGAACAACCACTATAGATCAGTTGGTGCCTTTTTCTTTTGACAATGTGCTTCATTTTGATAACAGAAGTATTTGGCCACCTTGCTCAACCCAATTTAAACTTCACAGAGGATCATAAACTAGTAACGAAAAACTGGATTTTCACAGTTGCTTCCTGGAGGGATTTTTTTTTTCCAGCCCTAATCTGTAGCTTTGGTCATCAGCCTCTGTATAATGGCTTTTCAATTGCAAGGCTACAGCCACATTACACCAAAAAGTACAGCTTCTGTGGGTTTCCCTTTCTAATGTGCAGTAAATAAGAAATTCATTATTATCTCAAGTTTCCCCTTTCAATAACATTGTGTCACTTAGTAAGACCCATTTATGGGCACATGCATGCAAGGACCTGGCAGTGTGGATTTCTTAGGAATCTTCTATCTGTTGTGTCCTTCAAATGAGATGAAGATGGGAGCTCAAAAAAGGACATTTTTAGCAACTGAATACATTATCTTTTATCATCTACACTACTATTGATGTGCTGAACATGTGGATCAGGCATAGAGGTATGTGTCTTTCACTTTAATATACAATTTAGAAATTCATGACCACTTCAAAAATAATGATGTGCTTCAAAATGAGATAGGAAGCAGTACTATCTCTCCAATTCTGTTTCTTGTTCAAAAAGTCCTCCTCATACCATGTAAGATTACCTATTACATTGACGGAAAGCATCAGCCGGTAATCCAACTGCTATTTCTCTGTCTAAGGTTACAATCTTTCTGGACAGAAAAGTTTTCCAGTGATGAGAAAGACATTTAAGTGTTTGAGTATTAAATGTGAACTTTGGTATGGAGACAAGACCTCAATCTCGATAGAGTGAAAGAGGAAATAAAAACACAAACAAAAGAGAAAATAAAATCCACCACTGCCCTGTCTCCATCCTAATGGATCATGAAGCATAAAACTTTGCCACAGATTATCACCTGCTTGGCAGTTAGATATTTGAGAGTTGACTTTGCCAGTTATAAAATAAAACATTTACTATCAACAGAGAGGGGAAACACATACTACTAGGCAACAGTTTGTATCATTCTTACTTCACCTGTCATTTGATAGAAACCAAAAGCTCAAACTCTGTAACTCATTATTACAAAAGATAATTTAGGCTTTGAATTTTGCAAGAGTATCAAGGTAAAATGCAATCAGCATTAATTAAAATACTCCTGCTTATAATTATGCCTATGATAGGTTTAAGAGAACAAAAACTACCAGGAAACACATATTGCAAAGATAATTAAACAAAAATAAAGGCGCTGTAGACTCAGATTGCTTCAAATTATTTAGCTAAATATGCACGTTCTTGTTTATGTTTGTTTGCTGAGAGTTTCTTCTTCACAGATTGTTACTCCCCGATATAATATTCTTCCATTGTCAAGCACTTCCTCAGATCTCACCTACTCCATGGAGCTTTCCTGAAATTGATATCATTTTGCTGTAATTCTCTCTCTCACCTCTGGCCGTTGCTTTTTAACCTGCCCCTCCTTCATTCCCACGTTAGTTTGTGGGTTCACCAGAGTTCTGCCTTTGATCATGTCTTCTTGTTCTACACATTCTTCCTGGGCATGGAATACCTTTCACTTCAACCAAAGAGGATAACTAACCTCTGATCCTAAGTTGTCACCCTCAGCGCTGCCTGGATGCCCTGTGGACCTTCACAGTGAGCGTGTCTAATCCTGCACTCCTGATGTCCTCCCTCCCCAACCTGTTCTAAGTTCTGTATCCTCTACCTTGCTTAATGATGCTACTATCAACTGAGTCATTCTTCTCTCTCCCCTTTCTTCCGCTGAGACTCCAAATCTTAATTAAATCTGTCTCAGCCAAAGCATTTCCTTTCATTCCCAATGCTGTGTTCAGGCTCTCATCATCTCTTGTCTAGACCATTTCAACAGCTTTCTCCTTTTTTTTTTTTTAAATTTTATTTATTTATTTTTGGCTGTGTTGGGTCTTCTTTGCTGCACACGGGCTTTCTCTAGTTGAGGCGACTGGGGGCTACTCTTCTTTGTGGTGCGTGGGCTTCTCATTGCGGTGGCTTCTCTTGTTGTGGAGCATGGGCTCTAGGCACGCGGGCTCAGTAGTTGTGGCACACGGGCTTAGTTGCTCCGCGGCATGTGGGATCTTCCTGGACCAGGGCTCGAACCCGTGTCGCCTGCATTGGCAGGTGGATTCTTAACCACTGCACCACCAGGGAAGTCCCAACAGCTTCCCCTTTTTGATGTTGCTGTTGCCAGATCACTCCCCCTTTATCCCACACTCCACATCTTTATCTTATAACTACAAAACAAATACGACTCTGTTATTCCTCCATTTCAAACCTCCATTGGCCCTCCATTTCCTACAGGATTAAATACAAATTTGTACGTCTGGAAAAATTTGTTAGTTAGGAAGTAGCCTCAGCCATATGGTTACTATCTTTCAGCTTCATAACCCCAACCTCTCGCCTTGGTTTCCTGCCTACTCCTGGCTCCAGCCAATATTTTCCTAAGATAATTTTTTTTTAAGTCAATACTGTTTCCCCTGGCTGGTCCTTTCCTTCATCTAGCAGGTCCTCCCCCAAACGTTTAATATTTTTCCTTGTTTTTAAAAAATAAAATTTGTTTACTGAGACTATTTGAAGCTTACTTTTAAAATTTATAAAATTTTGTGCAAGCTTTTGGGTAGAAAGTTTTCAAATCCTATCAGCTTATTCTCAGAGTCAAAAGTATGGGCCTACAATTTCAGAGCTGATAAAAATCTTTCATAAGCCCGACAGTAATGGAGATAAAGAGATCTTGTCCCCAGTAATTTCTCTGAAAAAATTTCCATCTTCATCCAGTCCGCAGGGGAAGCACAAATTGCTCCAATAAATTCTTTTTTCCCCCAGTGCCGTGACTGTTACCAATGCCATGGAATACAGAAGACCATAACCCAAAAGAAGGAAATATGACTACTGTGACTGAAAAATTAATCAATGCTGTCTATGACTCAGAATCAATTAAAATGAAGATTAGGTGCTAAATGTTCTGTTATGTAAAGTGGTGATGATTAAGCAATATATCTTACTATTATGGAAATTTCCAAACATAGAATTAGCATAGGGAGAAGAGTATAAATGAATTCTCATTCATATCAACCAACATCAACAGTAACTTTTTGTCAATTATGAGTCATTTATCACCTGCAATTATTTTTCTGGACTATTTTAATGCAAATCCCAGTCATCTGGGATTGTTTTATTTGTGAACATTTCAATTTTTAACTCAAACATACAAGATTTTTAAAAATCTTAACAACAATACCATTATATTACCTAATAAAATTAGCAATAATTCCTTAACTACCATTGTTATTAACAATATTATATCCTTATTCATATTATTATTAAATCATTATTAACAATAATTTCTTACTATTCCATCCAATCTGTTTTCAAATATCTTCAATTGTCCCATAAATATCTTTTTTACAGTTGTTTTATTCAAATGAGGACTACATATTACATTTGGCTGATATGTTTCTTAAGGGCCTTTTAATCTATATTCACTTAGCTTTCTTTTTGTTTATATCACTTATTTGTTGAAGAAATTAGACCATTTATTACACAGAATTTTTTACATTCTATATACTAATAATGAATATGTGGAAACCAAAATTTGAAAATACACTTACAATCATTCCAAAGAAAATAAAATACTTATGTGTAAATTAACAAAATATGTATAGGGATCTGTATGTTGCAAATTACAAAATGCCAAGGAAAGAAATCAAAGGAGCTCAAAACAGTGAAGAGACATATCATGTTCATACAGACCCAACAAAGTAAAGATATCATTTCTTCCTAAATTGATCTATATATTTAATGTGATTCCTAATAAGATTCTAGCAACTATCCTATAGTCATAGACAAGCTTATTTTAAAATTTACGCAGAAATACACAGGCCCTGGGATAGGTAAAACAATCCTATAAAAGAACAAAGTGGGAAGAAGCATTCTATCCACTATTAAGTCCTCCTATATAGTTATAGCAATCAAGAAAGTATGATATTGATGAAGAGATTGGTACATGGACCAGTGAAACAGAATAGAGTCCAGAAATAGACTCACAGAAACATGTCCAACTGATTTTTGACAAAGGTGCAAAAGCAATTTAATGGAGAAAGATGGCCATTTGTACAAATGGTGCTGGAAGTAACCATAGGCAAAAATTATTCTTGACCTAAATCTCACACCTTATTCGAAAAATTAACTCAACAGGGATTATGGAGTTAACGTAAAATGTAAAACTATAAAACTTATAGAAAAGAGTGTAGGAAAAAGTCTTTGGAGTCTATGGCGATGCAAAGACTGAGACTTGACACCAAATATGTGATCCATAAAAGAAAAAAATTGATAAACTGGACCTTGTGAACAGTCAAAATTTTGCTCTGTGAAAGGCCCAGTTAAGAGGACGAAGAGATAAGCTATGGACCGAGAGAAAATATTTGCAAGTTACATATTCAACAAAGAAGCTGTATCTGGAATCTATAAAGAGCTGTCAAAATTCAATAGTAAAAAATGCAAACAATCCAATTAAAAAATGGGCAAAAGACATGAACATACATTTCACTGAAGAGGATATACAGATGGCAAATACGTGCATGAAAAATTATTCAACAGCTTTAACCATCAGGGCCTTGCAAATTAAAACCATGAGATTTTTTGATATACCTATAAGAGTGGTTAAATAAAAATAAAAAATAAAATAAATAAATAGTGACAAATAAAAATAGTGACAACACCAAATGCTGGTGAGGATGCAGAGAAACTAGACTAGGCATACATTGCCAGTAGGAATGTACAGTGGTACAGCCACTCTGGAAAACAATTTGGTAGTTCCATTAAAAACTATATATGTAACTACCACGCAACCCAGCAATTACACTCTTGAGCATGTATCCCAGAGAAATGAAAACTATGGCCACACAAAAACCTGTATACACGTATGCACAACAGCTTTCTTTGTAAGAGCCAAAAGCTGCAAACAATCTGGATATCTTTCCACAGGCAAATGATTAAACAAAGTGTGATATATCCTTAGCAAGGAATACTACTACGACAGCAATGGAAAGGAATAATTGATATATGCAACTACTTGGATAAGTCTACAGGGAATTAAACTCAGTGAGAAAAAGCCAATCCCAAACCTTTACATACTTTATGAGTTCATTTATATAACATTTTTGAAATAACAATATTGTAGAAATGGAGAACAGATTAGTGATTGCCAGAGATCAGGTACTGAGGTGGAGAAGAGGGGCAGGGAGGGAGAGAAGTGGGTGAACGTTAGAAAAGAGCAATAGGAGGGATGCTTGTGGTGACGAAAATTCTCTGTATCTTGACTGTAACGATATTGATATCCTGGTTGTGATAATATTGTTGTGCAAGATATAGTTCCCATTGGGGGAAACTAGCTAAAGGTATACAGGCTCTTTCTTCATAATTTCTTATGACTGTATGTAAATCTACACTTAAATCTAAGTCTAATCTACACTAATCTAATCTACACTACATCTTAAAATTTAAAAGTTTAATTAAAAATGTAAAGAAGAAACTAAGGATAATCTTTAATGGGCGAAAACATATATGCACTTTCCAAGTGAGCAGCAAATAAACATATAGATACATACATAAGTAGAACCAGGAGTATTTAAAACTATCAAGTTAACAAAAGTCAGGAGAAAAGAAAAAAGAAAGCAAAAATCCATACCTACCTACCTAGACACATACACACCTATCTACATGCATATACACACAGTATGGTAAATAAAAACATAAAATAAAAACATCAAAGTTTGTCCAATAAATAGAAACGCATTTAGCTCACATATTAAAAGATAGATATCTCCTTCAGATTTCACATTTCCTAAGCGAAAAAACTGAAGAATGACTTGTGTGTGTTCTCAAAGCAAATTGGATTCAGGGTCCAGACTGAACCCAGTCCCCCTAATTCCCACGCTCGCATGCTATAAATAAATTAAAAAAAACACTTTTATTCCAGAAATGACCTACTCCACCAAATATCTCCCATTAGACTTGCTGGCCTGCCTGGTGATATCTTCAAATCATAAAAGAAGAGAAATGTGCCTGAAAACCGAATTACATTTTTCTCCGGCGTAAAGGCGCTTCTGTATTTCAAAGGTCATTTATTTTTCCAGTTTTCCATTTTTCAATTTCTCAGCATGTGACTGTGGGAACCTCCCCTGAATCTGAAACTCACAAACATCCGACAGTTATAAGAGACAACAGAAGATGGTATGCTGAGGGAAATAACTGTTGACTTAGGATAACTGTTGAGCTAAACTACTATTATAGAATGTAGCTGAAAGACATTCAGACCAATGAAACCAGAGTTTACTGTTCACGAGCTCTATGAAAGAACTGCTAAGGCATATACTTCATCTACTTCAAGGGTAATTGAACCTAGAACAAAGGGGGGTTATATGCAAGCAGCAGTAGTGATCAAGGAAATTGATAAGCAGGTGCAAATATCAAAATAAGCAGTTGTTTATCCCAAGGGAAAATTTGGGAAAAAGAAAAAAATAAGCAGTTGCTATAAAGATATTAGTCACTAAGTTGTGGTCTTTATAAATAAGATGGACCTAAAACACTAGACAAAATTATATGGAAAATGAGAGGGGGATGTCTGGAATTAAAGTGTCAAGGACTTTATGTCCTTATTGTGTTCAAAAGGAAGATAAAAACATAAACTTAGATTTTTAAATTGAGTACCTATGTGAATCTTTAAGGGTAACTACTGAAAGACCAGAAAAAGATACATATCTCCTTAACTAGCAGAAGGGAAGTGATGAGAATAAAGAAAATTGATGAATCTCACAAAAAAGCAGGAAAGGAGTAGAAGCAAGGGAAAAGCATGGTGAATTGAAGACACAAAACAAGAAATTTAAAAAATCTATAATCTTTACATTGTAATTCTTTATTCATTAACTAGATAAAAACTATGAGAGGAAGATTACTCATCCACTTTAGGACAATGGCTACTGATGGAGAAAGTGGGAGAAAAAGGTGCTTTGGTGATATCTGCAAAGTTGTATTTAAAAATACCCGAAACAAAAAATGGCAAGATGTTAATACTTGTTCAATTTGGGTACAAAGGTCTCTGTTATATTACTTTCTGTTAATTTGAAATATAAGACAACAAAAAAATCCATAAATTATATATGTTCACAAGGGCATAGGTGTAAAAATTAACAAAAAGAAAATCTATCCTTTGTTGCAAAAAAGTTTAATCAACTAAATGCTAGATTTATAAAATAGTAAAAGAGTAATATGCATTGTGGGGAAGTCCTAGTCATGATTTTGGAAAGGGTAATCCATGTGCCCCCTTTGCTTGCTACCCATCCCATTCCCTCCGTCCTTCAGAGGACAGGCATTGGCCCCTGTCTAATGTCTGCTTGGTTTAATGCAGACAATGGGAAATAAGCAAGATATTGTTCTGGTGATTTCTGGAAGATAGTATGGTGTTCCTGAAATTCTCCAGAGTTAACTGATGCTGGAGAAAAACCCGGAACGGGCCAGCACTGCATGTCTTTTGACCTATGTCTTGATTTCCAGTTCAGTTTACTGGGAATTCTTTTAGGAATAGACCTGATTTTATAATAGAATTCAGTACTAAAATGGACTTCCATCGCAATAGTTAAGTGTTAGGGTGGTAGGCTTCTCTGTTGATCAAAGTTCGGTCTCAATCCACTGCCCTGGTTACAAGTAGCACCTAGCAGAGGGCCTCACATAAACTCCCTCTTACATGCAGATGTGTAATTGTCAGAATCAATTACTGGCATAGACCAAATAATAGTCTAGTTATGTGTACAGAATAGCAACCGAACTTTATGTAGGAAATAAGCCCCAAACAGACTGCCGTTCTTTTGGATCCACGGGTCGTAGGTTTTGCATTCCTCCTCCTCACTGCATCCTTCCCCCCAGACCTCCACATGCAGTTCTGCTCCCTTCCCGGTCCCCACATCCATTTAAACCTGAGGAGAACGGCACTTAACCAGCCCATATTCCAACCTCGAAGCAGTTCTGCTCACCAGGCCCTGATGTGCTATCGCATCTCCAGCTCCTTTGGCAGCTGCCTGGGTTGGTCTTCATTAGAGCCCAGTTCTTGCATCCCAGTTAGTGGCTGGGCCACGCCCTCTAGTAGATATATTTTCTTGATGTCTCCTTTCAACATTTTTGGCACTCTTCCGACTTCTAAATTCTCAATGGCTATGTGTATTAGCATTCTAGGGCGGCTGTCACAAAGCACCACAAACTGAACGGCTGAAACAACAGAAACTTATTGTCTCACAGTTCTGGAAGCTAGAAGTCTGAGATAAAGGTGTCTGCAGGGTCAGGCTCCCTCTGAAGACACCAGAGAAGGATGTGTTCCAGGCCTCTCTCTTCCCTTCTGATCGGTCCATGGCTAATGGCAACATAAGTCCATCCCTCACATGTTCTTCCTGTGTACAGGGCTGCCTCCAGGTTCCCCCTGTTTATAATAACCCCAATCATATGGTATCAGGGGCCCATGCTACTCCAGTCTGACCTTATGTTAACTAATTATATCTGCATGACCCTATTTCCAAATAAGGTCAACCTTCTGAAGTACTGGAGGTTAGGACTCCATTGCATGAAGTTGTAGAGGACAAAATTCAACATGTAACAACACTACGGTTTCTTTGACTTCTTGAAACACTGTTAGTCATTTACATCTTTTTTCATGCATTCCTTTGTTCATTTATTCATTCAACCGATATTTATTGAAAGCTCACCATATGTCAGACACTCTGCCAGGCATTAGAAGAAACAAACGAGGCAATGAGAGTGAAGAAGACATAGGTGACTAACAGAAGAGCACTCATGTTGGATTCTTCAATACAAGGTGAAAGAGGATGCCCCATTTTTCCCAAGACTGTTTTAACTGGTCAAGATCTGCCAGGTTTGTTTTTTTTTTAAGAGCCATAGTTCCATTTATTATCCAGCAAACAGTAGGAGGACCAGAAGAGTGGCCCACCCTGGACACCCTTCCAAGATCTGCCAGATTTTGATAGAACCATTCACTTAACTTACACAGCTACAAATTTCCTAAAAGTGTCTGTTACTCAATTTACCTGTGACCAAGGAGTCTGTTATACTGATTTCACCATTTGTGATTTGTAAACTATGTTTTCCTGAACTTTGGGTAGACCAGAAGGCTCATTTATTTAAGTTTTAGGCCTGGCAAATCCATTTACCATGCTGTTGCTTAACTATAAAAGTGATTTTTGATAAAGAACAGTGAGAAAAAGCCTCCTGAGGAAGGATCCTTCTTTGAAACAAAACATTCTGCCTTTTCCAGAGAATAATTAAAGAGCAAGCCCAATGAAAAATCCAGAAGAAACAATAAGTAGAAGATATTATCATCCAACTCCTGTTACATCACGGTGGAGCTTTCAGTCTGTAAACAAACTGCGTTGGAGAGCACGCTATTCTCTCTTTAAATGACCCCGAGTGACCTTATGAATAAACTCTTCCTTTGCTGGGAGGACCAGCCTGTTGGGGGAAGTCACACCTTGCTAAAGGGCTGTTTCCAGAATGACAGCCTGTCCAGTGATGCCTTTAAATTCCTGTTGGGCTCAATGCACGTGTGTGTGTGTGTGTGTGTGTGTGTGTAGTGAAGTAAGAACTAGAGTTCTTTCATCTTAATAATTCTGCTTTTTTTCTACGAAATTAAATCCCACAGCGCTCAGTAACCTGAACACACTTGTTCTTCACAGCACAAGATAGGCCGAGACTGGGGCCCCTGGCTCAGCTCAGCCTTTGAGATTTAAGTGCTAAGTGAAAATGTTCTCTGCAAATCGAGATCTCTGGATGCATTTAGGCATCATTGGCCTCCATGTAAGGAATTCAGATTGGCTGTCTGCTATTGGATAAGTGCCACGCATCATGTGTGTATTTGTGCAGGATAATCATCTGGTCAAATCGAGCAGCTTTGTCCAGAGACTGGGGGCAGTATCTGTCGCCCACTGATGACTTTAAAATCACCAGGGACATCTCATTTGGTGAGCCTCAAACCAAAGGTGGAGAATTAAAGACAGTCATGTGCATGTTGTTGGCCAAACCAACACACTTTTTGAAAGAGCTGGAGGCTAGGTTGGGGTCTGGATATTTGGTGGATTTCTAAGGAACCATAAATTTCAAGGTTAGGGTCATTTATACACACACACGTGCACGCACAGATATATATATGTATGTATATATATTTAAAAATGCAAAAAATAAATATTAATTTCAACCCAAAACAAGACTTGCTGATATGGTTAAAGTAAGTTCATTAATATTGATTTTCTGGGCCTAAGGATGTTTTAGGTGACCAATATTAACATGGGGTGGAGTGATGAATATACACCGAACATATTTTTAAATATTCACAATGTTCCAGGCTACTATCTGTGCCATCTAATTAAATTACAAAGATGTGAAAATATTAAGTTTTTAATTCCCTTTTAATTTCATTTTAGAGCTGAAAAAACAAAGACTTAGAGAAGTTCAGGCACTTCTAGCTGAAGGTTCTACAGCTAGTGAATTCTGGAGCTGAGATCCAAACTTAAGACCGCCTGGTTCTAAAATGGGTGGGGACTTTTCCACCACATAACTCTGCTTTCAAATCTCTTTTAAACATGAGGTCCACAGACACCCAAGGGATTTGTGGATGGAGTTCAGGCGGTCCATGAACATGGTGGGAAAAATTACATCTTTCTTTTTGCTAACCTCTAACTGAATGCTAGCACTTATTTCAATTATAATTGTTTACAACAAACCTTAGAAGTATTAGCTCTTGTTTTTGTTTGATTTTACACTTATGAGGGAGGGAAAGAATAGGGATGAGATTTGAATAGTGGACAAGGTAAAGCAAAAGGGTGACCGCCTTGGTGACAGGAATCCAGGTTATACATATTTGTAGCCTCTAAGTAAGTGGTACTCATACAAGTTTGAGAATCAGAATTACCTTTAGAGTTTGTTAAATACACAAATTCCTGGACCTTGCTCTCCTGAAATTTTGATACAGAGGCAAATTCTGGTCATCTGCACCATGATATACACGCGGAAGGTACACAATGAGGGCTGAAGGGGACTGATGGATGGAAAGATGGGTGGATGGATAGACGGATGGATGGATGGATAACTACTTGAATGAATGAAGGAAAAAAGACAGTAAAAGAAGAAGCAGGAGCCAAGAGCCAGTGAGACCGCTGGCCGCAGCCAAGTGCTGTGTTCTCGAGGTCTCACTGCCTGTCACTGTCTTTCTCCCCACAGTCCCACTGTTGGGGACCTACTTTGCATTTCCACAGAGTTAGTGAGTTTCCTTAATGCTGGAAAGACAAATTATTATGGCATCTTAGGGACGCAGGCAACCGTCAGGAAGTCTCACATTACTGGCAACTCTCCCCCAGATAAACAACAACTATAGAAGATGAAGAAGAAAGAAAATGAGGCTAAGGGGAGGGTTGACATTGAAGAGACCTCCAGTTCTCCTGCTTACCTAATTTCAATTTCCTTTCCTGACACTTCACTCACCTCAAGAAACACTTTCATAGATGTAAGCCCAGTATTTTAGGTATATTTGTCGGCGGAGGGAGCTATAGATTTTCCTGAGAGTAGCTTCAGGTTTGAGGACTATTTTCTAAGTATTGTTACTGAGTTCCGTTTTTGCCTGATGACATTTTATTTATTAAGAGCATTTATCAGTGACAGTTGAATGGATTTTTCTCTACTTATACACCACATCGGAAGTGAAAAAGGAATTTTCTATGACATTTGTCTCATGCTCTATTTGATATTTATTGGAGCCAGACTAGAATCTACACATGTTAAAAATAATCGCTTCATTATGAGGCCATTTCTTGCCAGTCAAGCCACCTTACTTCCTGCAGAGAAATAATATTCTACGTGCGCAAAGGTTACTGATGGTGGCAAAAAAAAAAAACCCATAAGAGATGATAAGAGAAAACGAGCAAAGCTACTGACAGCACTGCACCTCACTTGTCTTCCTGTTAGCTATTGGACTTATAAGAGAGACTCTTTGTTTTAAAAATAAAAAAGTAGATATTCAAGTATGTCTAAAATTGTAGGTAAAAGGAATGACTCTCAACTATTGCTTATATACTTAAAAGAATTTAGTTTAAAAAAAAGGGCATCATGCTGTTGTTACTTAATTGGTGATATTTTCCTTCCCTCGGGCTCAAACTCCAGCAAGGATAGGAATTATTGAACCCCAAAACGTCAGGTGAGATGACGATTATGGATATTCTGGGTAATGATATTGAGGACACATTGGTTAGATATTCCTAGAGCTGAAAATGAAAAGGTAGAGGTTAGGTCCTCTCAGACCTCTGGAACCGGCTGCCAGACACACACCCAACTTTACCAGGGAAATGAGCAGTTGCGCCCACACTGGCTGCCACTAACTGCCACGCTATTCCCATCGTCACAGATAACCTGCAGGTGGGGAGTGGGCCCAAGGAGAGACAGAGAGCCAGCCTATACACTGACCTGTGACCTACAGCCTAGCACCAAAAGAGGGGCTGAGCCAATGAGATTCATCCTCTTAGAACTTCAAAACATGTGCACATTCTCAGTCGCTGGAGAGAGCTGAGGCCAGAGGGCTGTGATTTGGAGTAGGGCTGGGGGTGCCATGTCTGTAGTAAGTTGAAGGCATGAAGGAGTGGAAACTATGAGTAAGCCCAGGAAGTCAATGGCCACAGGAGAAAAAGTGGGATGGGTCAGCAGGAAGGACGGCGATGCCATGGCCGGGGCAGAGTCGGGGTCACGTCTATTTATTTTCCATGGTGTTCAGCCGAGCCCACTTCTTGGACTCCTGGGAGAGCTACTTTTGTTTCTCCTCAGTCAACCATCCTTATCTGAAAAACATGAAGGGGGCCTCTTTTTCTCACAAGCAAATGTGTCAAGTTAGACAAACTCACTTCAAAATGCCAAAGCTGAAGGTTCCACAGATGAGTTTTAGAAGTCTGAATCTCTGAAATACCAATACAGGTTGCTCTGCTATCTGAAAGGAGAGCATGCCTAGGAAACCCTTCGTAAGCTGAAATGGCATAAAGCGGAGAAGCAATGACCTTAGGACACATCTTGATAACGGGGGCACAAAATAAATTGCGATAAAGCACTGATGCTCACAGACACATTTCAAAGCTCTTGCTGCTGGATGCTGAGATGCTGAATACGGTTCCTGGGGAAGGAGCTTGGCGGTGCCGCTGCCTCTATGACAGCTTGCTGCAAAACAAAAGCTATTTTCGATTTTCACCTTTTTTAGAAAAAGCAAAAATCCTCCTCGGATTCCTTTTAATTAGTGAAACCTAATGTAGGTCTTTTGAAACAGTGAAGTGGCATAAAGCAAGCTTTCGAAAAGCAGGGGATACCTGTATTTGACTTTAAAGAAAATTTTTATTGAAGTATAGTTGATTTACAATGTATTCAACTCTTGATCTACAAAGCTGTCAATTGCATGCTGTTCATCCTGATACTGTGTTGTTTGTGTACCACCTTGGGCATGCGTAGAACACTTAGCCCAGCACCTTTGAGTTCCTTACCTTCTACCATTTTTCCTATTGAATCTTAAGCTCAGATAAATCATTATGCTTCCCTGAATCATGCTGTTTCATGTTTTCATAAAAGTGTTTATGTCATTCCCTCTAACTGGAATACTATTCCCTAACTTTTCAACCTGTAAATTCCTATTCAAGACTTATTTCAAATGCTAGCTTATCTGTGAAACTTACCCTGATTTCATTAGATTTCATAGATCCCTTCTTCATTCCACTCTTCCACAATACCTAGTTCTCATGTGCCACACTAAACTACTCTTCTCTATTAAAAGTTTGTCTAAAAGGCTACCTAAAAGGCTATGAGATCCTTGAGAACAAGGACCATGTTTTTTATTTCCATTTCTGGCACAAACCAGTACTCTGTAAATGTGTGCTTTTGTTTCTTTATTTCTTTTTTCGGCTGCGCCATGTGGCATGTGGCATCTTAGTTCCCCGACCAGGAATCGAGCCCAGGCCCCCTGCAGTGGAAGCGCAGAGTGCCAGGGAAGTCCCAATGTGTGCTTTTAATTAACCTAAGAGAACTGAAACTTTAGAAGATGATCCCAAACAACTAAAAAATTCAAAAATCAAAAGGCACTTATCATGTGGTAACATCACGTATATCATACCCCACCACTTACATGTGGGATGAAATAAGCTTGGAAAAATCGAAATAAACAACAATATTTTGAAATTTAAAGCACTAGACACAACTTATATCCAATATTTCCACTCAAATAATTGTCGAACATAATGATTGAATTATAGCCAAGAAAATGAGTAGTCTGCCCTTTGGAATAACAACTCAGTTTCCTTGCAAATGTATCTATCCTTCCTTCAAGAGTTTGAGGATAGTTTAAAGTAACTTGTTTATTCTGAAATCCATTGAAAATCTTGGCTTGGAATGGACTCTGGGGGCAAAGTAGAGACATTAACTTTTTTTAAGTAGAGAAGTTAATGATTAGATCTGCATTTTAGAAACATGTAGAGAATAGCCCAAAGAGACTTCAGGCAGGAAGACTCGTTAAGGAACTGTTCAGAGTCTAAATTAAGGCAGTGGCTGTGCAGAAGGGGAAGGGAAGACAGGGAGAGATATTTAGAAGTATTCACAGTAAAGCACCAAATTTTCGTATACAAAGGTAGATATAATCAACAATATTTACTTTCAAGGCCTTTTGGTAAAGTAATGCTGTTAATTTTTCTGGAATTTGTATTATGAATAAGGACAATAGTTTTCTCACAGAGAAGTCTTCAATCTTTATAATGAGTGACAGTCAAAACAGCTACTTAAAATGAGCCAATTCTTACCATGAGGAACAGCCATTTACACTGTTAGGAGTTCTCTATTAAAGGAAAATGTCAACACATTTTCCACTGCAACAGCTAGGGAACTAGGGATATATGGATAGTACCAAGAATCTTTCATTTGGAAGTAGCATCATTGTATCCATTTTCTAGAAAGTCAGATATTCATGTTTTGTTCATAAACAACAACAAAATAACTGGTATAAATCAGGGTGTATATGGAATTTGTTCTAATGGACCAAGTACAAATAATATGTCTTAGTCTGCACACTCAAGAATTTTTTTTTTTTTTAAGCCCTGGAGGTATAGAGTCAAAGCAAATTCAACAATATTTAAATAGCATCGAGAATTTTGATTTTCAAAAGAACCTGAGTTGTTGGCAAGTACCTTTGAAAGACCCTACATAATAACACAATTTAAAATTGTAGTTTAAAATGTGGGCTGATTCTCAATTCAGTACCAAGTGATTTGCAAAAATATCCACCTACTTGCTCAGGACAGAAAATGTGGTGTCATTACTGGTTCCTTTCTTTCCTCTTTCTTCCCCATGTCCAAACAAGCATTAAGATCTATTCATCCTACACTTTTAGTGGCCTTTTCATCCCCACTACCATGTGGAAGATTGTAACACTGGCCACATTATTTTGCAACTCTTCCATTAAGAGGTGGAACCTATTTCCCCATCCCTTGAATCTGGGTTGGTTCTGTGACTCCCTTTGGCCAGTGGAATACTTTAGAAGTGAGGTTTGAGCTAATAAATCCAAAACTAGGACTCAAGAGACCTTGCAGTTTTCTCTAGCATGCTCTTGGAACCCTGTGACTACCATGAGAAGAAGACCCATTTAATCCTCACAATGACATTCGAGAGGTAGGTACTACTGTTGTCCCCACTTTAAAGATGAAGAACCTGGAGCACAGTGAGGGTAAGTAACTTGGCTGAGGTCATAGACCTCATCATTGGTCATCTAGACCAATCACTGCCTAGAATTCAAACCCAGGTATTCTGACTCCAGAACCTACCCACTTAGCAGAGGTAAGTGCTCTGGTCAACCAAGGATGAATAGACTCTCCTTGCTATTGGTGACAGGAGGACTATGCACCTATCACTTTAGGTAACACTGATCAGAGTTGCAATTACTTGTTCAAAACTATGTCTTTCTCAAGTGTAGCGATAACAGGACCACACCCTCCTATTCTTTGTGTATCCCCAGTGCTTGGAAAGGTACCAGACATAGAGCACATGTTTGAGAGAATTATTTCCCTTTTAGAATTCCTGCATTAAAGGTCCTAATCTTTGAATTCATAAGTAGCCTCTGAGCTTCCACTTCAACTGTTAATAAAAATGTTCATGGACTATTCACACACACACACACACACACATGCAGACAAGGAGCCCATTGCTCACTGCCTATTGGTATTCACTCATTATCATACCAACACAGCAAGAAAAATAAATGGTGTATTGATGTGCAGTTTTGAGAAGGTATCATAACTTTTTAAAACAAGAGGATGGCAGTATTTATTTATTGTTTTCCTCTTTGTTCTGGTTGCCAAGGAAGTTCATAATTATCACGTTTAGTTATTGCAGATTTTCTCAGCCAGCAGATTTTGATCTCTCTCTCTGATTTTTGATTGTTTTCTTTGTTTTATCAATAGCTGTTTTTGGTCTTTTTAGTTTTGTGCTTTTATTATTAGCAGCCTAAATCTTTTTGGGAGTAGACAGGATATGAAAAGATCTGCAAAACCAGAAGTGATATATTTTTGGTTTTTGTTTGTTCAACACATATAGCACATAGAATTGGAAATGGAGTATATTCATTGCTTAAGTGATGCCATGCCTTTCAAAGAAAGAATTGGTTTATCTCCTCCAAGACACAGTGAAGGAATAACATTCTGTAATGTATACAGATACAGCATCATTTAAAAATGTTTTTTCCCCCCTTCTTTCTCCTTTTGTTCTTATGTTCAGTCTCTTCATAAAGGGTTAATCCTTATACCCAACCAATAAAGGTAAATCTGCTAACCCGTGGGTTCCACATTGTCCTGCTTCGGGTGGGGTTGGAGAGCAGCTGTGGGTCTGAGAGCTCACCCACTGAAGCATCTGCTCACGATTGCCCTCCAGGAGCGTGCCCCTGACGACTGCATTCAGACTTCTCACAAGTACCAAGCGCAGGCCAGCCTCTAACATATTAAGAAGTAACCAAATCATCAGGGTTTCATACTTCACTGGCACCGTGCAGGTTACGGACCTTTCGCAGAGGGTAAAAGCTTATGCTGCTTTCTTTAGTTCAGCAATAAATATTTATAGGATTACCAGCCCATTGTCAATGGGATAACCAAATGCATGCTAATGCAAAACTGCAGGCTGCTTATCTAGCTGTTTGACAGAATGCAATTACACGACCAATTCTCTTTTTTGTGCCCTTTTGTTACTGCTCCCTGGATCACTCATGATGGACCCTCAGTAGGTTTTTTTTTTTTTTTTTTTTCAACTTTTCCAAGCATTCATGGTAAACAAGGTTAGACACATCCACTATTGTGGGCTATCCCATAAGTACTGGGATATACATTATTCTGTTTATGTCCTGATATGAAAATTTTTTTCACTACCACAGCAAATCTTACTTAAATCATCTATAGCTAATTAATTGTCTTTGCTTCCAGTAAGAGGCAGCATCTTTGATGATCTATGTATAATAATATTATATGAAATACCTACCATTTATGTAACACTTTTCTCAGAGAAGTTCCATATGTCCTGTGAATCTTGGGCTAACTTATCTTTATGGGCATGCTGGTACTTGTGATATGATTATCAGCGAAACTTTATTATGCATATTATGGGCCAATCACTGCGTTTGGTTCCTTATATGTATAATCTCCAAGTCTTGCAACTACCCAATAAAAAAGACACCGTTACTATCTTTATGGATGAAGAAGTGGAACTTCTTAAAGTTCACCCAGGATATGGTAGCAACAGAATTCCAGTCCAGGTGTGTTTCTTTCTACCACTGATGAAAAACTGATATGATGAGGGTTGAATTAATTCTCATAGGATCCAGTAGCAAAGATTATGTACCTTTAAATAAGTAATTCAACGTGCATCCTTCCATGTGAGTAGATGAGTAGTGAGGCAGAACTTGGCCAATCTCTGTGATCCTATTTGATACCACCCACCCTGGGAAACAGGTGGCAATCCCTTAGGAGTACTGGGTTGGGGCAGGGTTTTACTACAGTGTCTTAATAACCTCCAAGCTGCCCCTCCCCCAATATACAAAAATGGAGGGTACTTAAAAATATATTATTCCAGGTGGGATAAAAACGATTCAGTGCTATAATGTTAAATGCAATTATTCTTAATCATTTATTCATTCCACAAACATAGAAAGTTTTAATTATGATTTTCATATGTCTAGTGTAAGTAACTCTGCAAAATTCCTTGAATTTGTAGTGTCTATCTCCATTCCTTGTGCATACATTTGGAGGGACTAAATTTTCTCTCGTGATGTGGGAGCACTTGAGTTCAGCCCTTTTCTCTTCCTTGAGGCATGTAGAGGTGGGGATGAGAGAGCCAGCCTTCCTGCAGGATGCAGGCATTGTCTGCTCTCTGTCACTTAATTCAGTCCTGGTCCCATGGGAGCCCAGATTGTCCAGCTGTGAGGGTACCTAATTTGGGAAGCAAGGATTAGAAAGTCCATTTAGTTGCCCTATTTAAAGCCATGCTCTTCAACTGGATTTATGAGGGATAAGGCTCATATTCAGATTTCCATCTGTCTGTTTCCTGTATTGTATTCCTGTTTGATTTTAAATTTAAAAAAGGGAGTGATGTATTATCTAAAAAATTCTCTAAAAACATGATAATATATCTATTCATTGCAGTATTAATTTTAGCAGGAAAGAAAAACAAGAAAAGACTGGATGTTTATATGTTAACTAGCTTTGCATTCCTGGCATAAACCCCCATTGGTCATAGTATATGATACTTTTTAAGAAACAGCTTTATTGAGATATAATTCCCATAGCATACAATTCACCCATTTAAAGTGTACAATTCAGTGATTTTTAGTATATTCACAGAGCTGTGCAAATATTACCCCAATCTAATTTTAGAACATACACTTCAGTCCAAACACGCAAGAGGAGGAGATTATGCAAGGGCATAAATAGAAAGAATTATTGGGGTTCACCTTGGGCTCCATCTATCACACAGAGAAAGGTCACTGGGGACCTTGGTGGTCACTTCCTCTGTGGGTGGGAGGTTGGAAAGATGTAAATTAGGAGGCTTTTCAGAGGATGACTGAATCTCTAACCTGTTTAGTGGAATCACCAGAACTCTTTTAATTCGCTAGGCTAGAGACAATGAGATTTTAGAAATTTTGGATTTGATGACATAGAAAAGGCTCATTGCACGGGGTAAGAGAGGCACTATAGGATCCTGAAGGTGATTTTTTACGTGGAAGAAGGCAGTACAATGACTTATTGAGGAAATAATGAGTTGAGATGGAAGCCCAGGCTTTTTAGATGGTCTCTATAAAAGCTTGTAGACTGGGACTGTTTGGATCAACATTTTTGGAAAAATTAGCTTGTCAATTCACTGGTGATTTATTTTTTCATATTGAATTAATTGGGTTGAATGAACTGAATTAACTGAATGTTTTGGGTATCGTGTAGACAGAATTTCAGTCTTGGATGTTGATAGGAATGGAAACAATGGGAGTTGAAAGGGCACTGAAATGTCTTAGCATCTCTTGATACTTTGAATTGGATTCATCACCACAAAATTTATTACTTCTTCAGTTACTTGTCTGGATAATCAGGGCATATTACCGTGTCCACAAAACCTGGATGCTCTAATTAGTGCCTGGCATGAACTTTTGAACTTGTTTTATTTAATTTTTTCATTAAAAATTTTATTTGCAATAAAAAGCTTTCCCTAGACAAGAAAATGTTCTATTTGATCACTGGACTAAACAGCGGATTCTAAGGGTGAGTGATGAAATCTAAGTTGAAACATTAAGAAATGAAAAAAAGAGTGGGTTTTCGACATACAGATGTGCTTTTATTTTCAAGAGTGTCAATATCCTGACCTGAAAGGAATTCCAATTAAAAAGGCTAATTTATCATAGGTGCTCACAACTTTGCAGTGAAAAAACTTTGAATGTGTTAAAATCACACACAATAATGGTGTTTTAAACCCACTTTTTATCCTGAAAGATTTGAATTCGATTTGATTGTAAAAACAGGCACCAAGAACCTAAACTTCATGATACACTTAAGTAGCAATCTGTGGCATTCTCCCTAATTTTTTAAAAAAATTAAGTTTAAAAAGAATATTAAATTTCTTGATACTTCTTTATGGACACTAATGACAAAGAAGCCGTCACATCTACTGTTACAATCAGTCTGCCTTCCCAAGGCCTGGGTGGGAGCAGATTCTGTGGGAACAGACTCTGCTTTGGCCTGAAAGTGGACTCAGAACTGCCACTCCCTTTTGACACCTGTCCTCTTCTCAGCACGAAGTCCAAGCCCACTTCCGTGATAGAACTCAGGGGAGGGGAAAGCATCCCTGCTGGATGACCGTAACTTCTGCTTCTTTCCAGATGACACCTCATGGGGCAGAGAGCTTCCTAGGTCTCAGGCAGAAATCTATACCTCACCTGTAGCTTCACAGCGAAGAGGTGGAGCCAGGTTTTGCATTAGGCATAAAGGATCATGGCTAACACACCTGCAACTGCTGCTAATGCAAACACGGGATCCTGTCAGCAAAGCACCAGTCAAAAATGTCCGTGATGTCCTAAAGATTGTAGGAGATGGGTTAGAAAGTCATCTTGTAGTAACAAACCAGAAGAGCTGGATGTGAACAGGGAGTAGATACTCTATGATATTCAGGAGGCAGAACTAATGTCAATAGATGCAAGTTCCAACATAATGGATTTTGGATCTACAGGCAAAAATTCATTTTTAAAGCTTAGAGCAGTCCAATAATGGATGGAGCTGCCTGGACAGGTAATGAGCTGCATGTTCAAGCAGAGGCTGCATCACCATTCGTCAGGAATGCCACAGATTCGCACTGGCCAGTAGAAATACGGAGCGAGCTGCATATGTGATTTTAAATTGTCTAGTAGCCAATAGCCAGCCAGGGTCGGGCTGGTTTGGGTATGACTTGATCCAGGACTACATCTGCCTGTCTCTTTCTGTCTCTGTACGTGTCCCTCTTTCTTACAGTTATTTTTGCCTCGGGTAGTCCCTCTCCATACGGTGGCTGCCTACATCTGCAAATGCACGCCCTCCTAATTCAGCAGTCTTGAAGGAAAGAATTGATATTTCTTAAAGGTTGAGAATTGTTGAACTGAGTCCCAATGATCAGCTTCCCTCACATGATTATCTCTGAACCCATCACTGGGTCCAGGGGGAGGAATATACTGATGACAATACCTGGGTCTCACGTCCAACCCTGGAGCTGGAGGGTTTGGGGTCAGCCCTGCCCTACCAGAGCCCACCTTCCCCATGCAGAGGGAAAGAGTGGGTGTGTGGCTCTCTAACTACAGAGCAGTTGAGGTGCTGTTATCAAAGCTTGGGGGTGTGGGAGCTGGCAAGCCAAGACAATAGATGTCCGCTCTTCTTCCCTCTGTCCAACACATGTCGGACACAGAAATCTCACAATTTGAAGCTTTTGACTTAGATGAAATTGTAAAACAGACGAGCAAAATTTGCAAATTGACTCTTTAGAACTCTAGTATCCTTCCAAAGCATATACTAAATGATACATTTATGTTTAATATTAATACACTTCTATTAATATTGCCTTTTGTTTTATGTATTAACAAAGTATCCTCAATAAGCACAGTAGTTTTGGGATATATCAGAACCGAGTTTGATGCCCTCTCCCCAATCACTGACCACAGGAAATTAGACTAGATATTTATTTCATGTCCTGGTGTGTTCATATGTAAATTACAGATAATAAGGTCTACTTTGTATTACTCTTGAAAAGATTACACAAGATAACACTTCAAAGGACGACGCCAGGCACATAGTATACACCCAGTAAATGATAGCTATGATTTCTTTTATTATTATCATTGGCTTTAAAATCCTTTACAGCCAAGCCTTACAACACGGTTTTCTATTTATTTGGATTAGTTTAACTGATTAATTAAAGCTGTTGTGTATCCTGAAGATTTTAATTGTTCATGTTTCATTGTCTGCATGACTTCCTGATTATTTTTGCTATAAAGTAATAATTATGGATTGCAAATATTGCCTTGATTTTTATAGAAACCAATTTTAAATGAAAGAGCTATTTACATTAATCAATTTAAATAGAGAACACCACTTCCTCGTGGCTTTCTTGCTATCAATTTTACTTGTAGTCAAATGTGAATGGCTAATACTGCACTACTTGCTTTAAGTCATTATGAAATGACAATCAGTTGTGAACCATTAGAAGGGGAGGATTTTCTAATCTGAGAAAGCATAACTTCTACTTCTAGATGATTCGTCTTTTAGGCTGACTATGTAAGTCTTGTGATATTTCTGGAAATATTTCTCTATTAAAACTATTTTTAAAAATCTATGTTTGATTCCCATTATTTCTTATGTCGAGAAGAGATAAAATTTACCAGTGGAGCAAAATTCCCAGACTCTCTCATCTCGGTAACTAGTAGCATCATCTACCCCACTGCTCAAATCCAAACCCCAAGCTCCATCCTTATTTCTTCCTTTTCCTCATGTGCCACTGCTTCTCTTCCTGCAAGAACCATCATCTAGACATTTCTATCTCTATTGCTACCACCCAAGTCCAAGCCATCATCTTCTCCCATGCAATCTGTTGCAAGAGCCTACAAATTAGTTTCTTTTCTTCCACTCTTACTCTCCTCCAATCCATTCTCTAAGCAGCTCCAGAGTTGCTTTTCTAAATATAGATCATGCCACTCTCCTGATTGAAACACAGTAATATCTTCCCAGCATTTTCTAATCCAACTCAAATTCTGTACCATGTCTTCTTTAACCTCTACCAACTTCTCTGATTTCATCTTTCATCACTCTCTCCCGTATTGTCTAAGTTCCAGCCATGTGAATCTTTCTGTTTCCTCTGGAATATTCCTAGACCCACACTTTAAATGACTTCTTTTGTGTCTCTGCTCAAATGCCACTTCCTAGGATACGCCTTCTCTGATAAGTATTGAATAAACCAATTTGATCATTTACAGTCACTGAGTCCTTTTTTTGAATAGATATTTAGAGGAAGTCAAGGGCCAAGCAAGTCTACCTAAAAGCAAGCAAGTCTCAGTACAAACTCTGCCACACACATACCAATATTTATTAGCAAATAGCACAAAACCAGTCACAAAACCTGTTCTGCAAGCTCAGTGAAGTCCCAGCTTTCTGTTTTTCGGGGGCATCTGAAAAGCTGCTTCCGACAATATTCTAGCAGCAAGATGCAGCCTTGCTTTGAGCTGGAGTCAGGCAGCAGAGTCCTCAAGTATCTGAACAAAGGGCTGGTGTGAACCCAAACTCTAGAGCCCTGTTCCCCAGGGTGTAGGGCCAGTAGACTCACTAGACTCACATGCTCTGTGTGTGCAAAGCAGCATGAGTGCTTGAAGAATATTTCTAGCCATTGCACATAACTTGAGAACCATTCATTTCACCAATAAAGCAACATTTCTGTGATCAAGTATGCTAAATAAACCCTGTCTGGTGTTGATTAGAGAAAAGAGGCTGATGGCTTTTGGAAGCTGCCTCTGACGTGTGGGCTTTTGTTTAGGGTCGACCCTGTGATTAGGGTGCTGGAAGTGTGAACCCACCAGACAGAACCACCTCTAGCCCCTCCCCCAGTGTGTGTAGTAAAACGAATATACGTACATAGCATGTATGCTATACTGTTCTAAGGTAAATTACAGACAGCACAACACAATCCAACTCACCCCTTCACAGCACAGTGTATTTTTCCTTCATATGACTTTCGAGTCTCTGCCGTCGGCTGGCTTAGCTTTGCTTCCCTGTATGAATGTCTTACAAGCCAGTCATTTGCAATAAGACATTGAGAGCCTGTTATGTCCAAGGTATGTTGCTAAGCTCTTGAGGTGAAAAAACAAAGGAAAAAAAATTTTTTTTCCTTTTTTATGCTAGAACAAACCTACTAGGAAAAATAGGAAAAAACAAAACAAAGCAAAACTAGAAAGTAAGCAATGGTAGAAAATGGTAGCTGTAAAGTGCTAAATGCTATCTGACCTGGTCCGTTTCCAGTCAACCATCCCTCCACCCTCATCACCAGGCTCCAAGGCTTCATGCTTCTTGGCATTGACCAGATTTTCTGATTGCCAGGAAACATTCTTTTACTTTCCTCCTCAAATTAAAATTAAACACACTCATAGTTTTTTTTATTATGTGATATACTGAATGAAATAACTTAGATGTACCCCCAATGGGCCTCTACTCATGATTCCTCTCTTTCTGTAATGTTATTGCAATTTTACTTGTCAATTGGGCTCAAAATCTGAGTGTTGTCTTTGGGATTTCCCTTTCTATTGCTTTCTTATCTAATCAGTGACCAAGTTCTCCTGACTTGATCTCTCTCCCTTCTGTTTCTTTTTTTTTTAATAATTTTATTTTTTTAATTGAAGTATAGGTGATTTACAATGTTGTGCTAATCTCTGCTGTGCAGCAAAGTGACTCAGTTATACACATATAGACATTCTTTTTTTTAAATATTCTTTTCCATTACGGTTTATCACAGGATATTGAATACAGTTTCCTGCGCTCTACAGTAGGACCTTGTTGTTCATCCATTCTATATATAATAGTTTACATCTGCTAATCCCAAACTCCCGGTCCTTCCCTCCCCCACCCCTTCTGTTTCTTTAGTGTCATTGGCCTCACTCTATGCTAGCTCAGGCTTCATTATCTCTCAGCTGCCTGCACGGCTGTCCTCCCAGCTCTGTTTCTCCTGAACTCAAGGCTACAACCGCTACCTAATTCACCTTCCTTAAGCACATTTCTCATTATGATACCCCCTTGACGAAGAGCATTCAATGGGTCTCTGGCCTTGACTAAATTAAACGTTAAAATTTAGAAAGTTTCAACACTAAAAACAGTTCCTGTGTTTAGATTTTCAGAACAATCTATTCCCCGAAGGTTCTGTATAATTAAATTTGCAAGGCAATATATTGATGTTTTCACAAAAATAAACATGTATATGAAAGCTAAAAATTCAGACGATAGGGCTTCCCTGGTGGCGCAGTGGTTGAGAATCTGCCTGCCAATGCAGGGCACACAGGTTCGAGCCCTGGTCTGGGAAGATCCCACATGCCACGGAGCAACTAGGCCCGTGAGCCACAACTACTGAGCCTGCGCGTCTGGAGCCTGTGCTCCGCAACAAGAGAGGCCGCGACAGTGAGAGGCCCGCGCACCGCGATGAAGAGTGGCCCCCGCTTGCCGCAACTAGAGAAAGCCCTCGCACAGAAACGAAGACCCAACACAGCCATAAATAAATAAATAAATAAATAAATAAATAATTAAAAAAAAAAAAAAATTCAGACGATAATCGTGATGCTTTGGCCACAGGGCGTTGTTTTCACTTTTCATCTGTTATTTGGCTTGGAGATGTTTCTGACTGCTGGGTAAAGAGAATATAAGTAAAAAAAAAAAATCACCTTGTGCTTGTATTGTTTTACAATCTGTAGAAAAATGAATGTGAATAATCATGTATTTACTAATGATACTAGAGTGTTAAAATCTGAGGAGCCTTCTTAGAACTTTCCAGGGACCATATTTTAAGTAGAGAATGCCAACAACCTTTACAAAACGACTGCTATTGTTTAGCCCTGAATGCTACAAAAATACAAAATAAGTCCATGTTTTCAAAAATTCATACATATTGGGATTCTTGTGAATTCTTTTGGATAATTTTGTCTCTAATTTTCCATTCCCAGTTACTTATTGCCATGGGGAGGCTATACTGATTGAACGAGCAAGAGAGCGTAGTTCTTTATCGCAACAGGTAATTAGGTTTTAAAAATACAGATGTACCTTAAAAATGTTAAGAGCAAGAATAGAGTCAGGATTCAGCCTGTGTCCAAATCTAAACTTGTTTGTTCTCTCTGTCAAAGCAGCTCTTCCCCCAGCTGCCATGTGGATGCAGACCCCTCTGCCCTCTTGGGGTTTATCTCCTTTGCCTCCCCTCACTGCCAAGTCTCAGTAATGTTTTTTGAATCTATCCTTTGATTTCCATTCTTACTGACACTTCCTAACTTTCCCTTAAGCCAGTATTTCCCAAAGTGTTTCCTTTAGAAAATTGTTTGGGAATGCAGTAGTTTTCTAGATTAAAAAACATCTTCAGTTTCATTTTGAAATAATTTCAGACTTACAGAAACAGAAAAATTGAAAACAATTATCCAAAGAATTCCTGTATACCCTTCACCCTGATTCTTCAAATGTTAGCATCTTAATACATAGCCATAGTACAGTAATAAACACCAGGAAATTTAACATTGGTACAACACTATTGTCTAATCCATAGACTTTACTCAATTTCCAACAACTGTCCCACAAAGATCTTTTTTTTTTTGGTCTGGTATCACACGTTTCATTTCATTGTTATGTCTCCTCAGTCTTCTTTAATCTGGAAGAGTCCCTCAAGTCTTTGTATTTCATGATTGTTTTTTTTTAAACAGCAGGATTTCTCAAACTTTAATATGCTCATTTTCACTGTGAATCTCCAAGGAGTGGACATAACATGACATCAGTCAAACTTATGTCACCATGGAATCTTTCTCCAGGTTCAATTTGTGGGACAGGTGTTCCAAGGACACTCTGGGACATACGGGTCCAGACTATGATAGACTATCCTGATATGTGTTCCTGCGGATGTGATCCATCCTACACACGACTATCAGAATAGCCTCCCTAGTTCAGAGTTGTGTGTACGTCATGACCTGCCTATAAACCCAAATAGCTTGATTTCACTTAGGGTAAAGTCCCAAAGCCTTAACTTGGCATTCAAATTCCTCACCCCGAACTTTCTTTCCAACTTAAGCCACTGCATCCGTGCACATCCTCTTTTCTCAAGTCAAAGTGAACTACCCACCGTTCCCCTGGCTTCTTATTTTATTTCCCTACTTAACGCTGTTCCTTCTGTCTGGAACACATGTGAGAAGTCGCCAAAGGTTCTCTTTGTTGTAGGATTCAGCTGCAGCCATGGGAACTCTGAACCTTGGTTTCTTCTGAGCTTGCCTTTGACCAGTTGTAATAAGAATCAATCAAAACCCCTGCATGTCTGGACCTCTCTTTGGCCAAGGCAGCTCTGTTTCCTGGGATTGCGAACTCCAGAAAGAGTTTCTCTACCTTCTCATTAGGACAATCAACCTACTGCTTTTTTTTTTCTTTCCTGAATGTCTCCATTTTTGCACTTTGTGATATGCTTTAATATATTGTTTTTATGTATCCCGAGGTAATTAATTTCCAGAATTCTTAATTCTCCCGGTGGTGGCATGAATGAAAGCTTCTGTAAGCCCACCAGTAACTCATTTCGGATGTCCTTGAAATTCAGATCCCTCCTCTTATGCCCAAAGCTCCTAGCACAGTGCTTTGTATAATGTAGGGGCTTCCTGGGTATGTTTTTTTGAATGAATGATACACTGCCTGTTTTCATTTAGAAAGAATACAAAAAGTGACATAAGATTTTCTTTATCGAATTTATACGCAATTTGGTCTTCTAAAGGAAGAGGGTAGATGTTTTTGAGTTAACTTTTGTTATTATGAAAACTGCTTTTTTTCAACCCAATAATTATTCCTACCTAGGGCTAAAGAGGAAACCTCTGCCAACGTCTGAATGACATTAAATTACCCTAAGTAAAGCATTACTAAAATTAACTTTCTTGTTTCTAATTTCTCCATAAGCCTACAGTCACAATGTTTGCCTTGATTAATTATTAAACATAACTCAGATTTCCTGTATTAATGGTTTTGTGCTAGATATGATTTCTAATTAAGCTTTGCGTTTCTCTGATGAAATCGTATTTAAGTCTACCAAATGTCATAACTCACTTTTGCATTTAATAATGAATGTTTGGCAGATTATTTGAAACTAGTAGAGCAGTAATAATTTATGAAGACCTGCAAACATGCCTGGGATAATCATGAGCATTTGAAAATTGTACAAATTTGTGGTTGGAAACATACATGTCTGTGATGACTGATTAACAAACAGAATAAAATCCAATCATACACATACTATTAAGGAGAATGTTATGGTATAAGAGGATATGAATTTTAAATGTTTGCGTGTTTTAAGTTGCTCAAACCCATAGATGCCGTGTACAAGTGATAGACAACATTAGTGCTGTGTTAGATTTATGTAAGACCAAACATCTAAGCGCTGAGAATTGCTATCTGAAACCCAGATGTTTCCAAAACAAGGGTATATATGTAGACAAAATAGATGGTGAATTGCCTAAGTTCCACTTAGGGTTTTATCAGTGGGCAGGTGAGGGCCTTCTACATTTGAATTGTAAATCTGAAATTTTTGCTAAATATTGTACATGTATCTATAACAGCTAGAAGTATTAAAAGTAACTATATGATAGAATATTTTTCAGCCATAAAAAGAAATGAAATTCTGATACATGCTACATGGATGAACCTTGAAAACATGCTAAATAAAAGAAGCCAGACAACAAAAAACCACATATTATATGATTTCATTTATATGGAATGTCCAGAATAGGCACATCTAAAGAGATAGAAAGTAGATTAGTTGTTGCTTAGGGTTGGAGAGAAAGAGGGGATAGGTAGTGATAGTCAAAGGGTATAGGTTTTTTTTTAGGTGATGAGTATCTTCTAAAATTGACTGTGGTGACAGTTTCACAGATCTGTGAATATACTGAAAACTACTGAATTGTATGCTTTAAACGGGTGAATTGTATGGTATATGAATTGTATTTCAATAAAGCCTTCAAAAATGTATGCACATTTCAAAGACAGAGAACATATACTGCATAGACATGAATACTGAGAAAGAAATGACTTAAAATCTCAGTTCACCAAACAGACACTTTCAAACCCAAACAATTTTATTAACCAGATATTCTCTGGCTCCTGAACATAAAGGTGTCTGCCAAACCCTTTCTAGTATCGTTGGCACAGCAGTTCTTCCTCGACAATCACAAACTCTATTCAATATTTTGATGGTCCAATAAATGATTCCTTTACAGAACTTTAGATAGAAAGTGATGATTAGTTTTCTGAGGCTGGAATTGAATAGAGAGACCAGAGCTGGTGCAGAGGAGTAACTGATCTAAATACTCGATCCTTCCTGGTAGTGCTCAGAAATTGCCCAAAATTTGATGCGAGCAGAAATCATCCATTTCCTACGAAAATGGATTATTTGGGACAGGATGAATGGGGGAAAAATTTAGGGCAGGAGAGGTTGATGATGATTTCCTTCCTCTTAACTAGCACCTAGAAAGCCCCAGCAAGCAAGATAAAAGAGTCTGATATACTTAGCATTTTATAAGTGTTGAAATCCTCCATCTTTTTTTTTAACAACAAAAAAGTGGTTAGGAGATGTTTTCCAGGGTGAAATGAAGCATTTTTTTTTTTTTTTTTTTAAAAGCTAAACCCTGCCAAGTTCCCCTAAACTTTTTTTTTTTTTAATTTTTAATTATTTATTTATTTATGACTGCATTGGGTCTTTGTTTCTGTGCGAGGGCTTTCTCTTGTTGCGGCAAGTGGGGGCCACTCTTCATCGCGGTGCGCGGGCCTCTCACTATCGTGGCCTCTCTTGTTGTGGAGCACAGGCTCCAGACGCGCAGGCTCAGTAATTGTGGCTCACGGGCCCAGCTGCTCCGCGGCATGTGGGATCTTCCCAGACCAGGGCTCGAACCCGTGTCCCCTGCATTGGCAGGCAGATTCTCAACCACTGCGCCACCAGGGAAGGCCAAAAATGAAGCATTTTGAACTGTTCATTCCACAAATCTTTTAGCTATCAGATAATTATTAATTGCTCTCTATTACTTTAAAAACTGCCATGTAAAACCCATCAACACAGCAGGACATTCCCCCCCTTACAGCCCTGAGAGAGGTTACCGGTAATCTCAGCTAAGGGCAGGAAGGAAATTGAAGGTTCTCTTTCCAATGTCATGAGGACGGTCAATGAAGTGGTCAAGACCAGGCACTCTGGAGACCACATGCCTGGGTGTCAGGTCCAGCTTCACTCACTCGCAAGCTATGTGACTTTGGGCAAATTAGTGAACCTCTTTGTGTGTCTCAGTTTCACATTTGAAAATGAATAAAATAATACCTACTTGTTGGGTCATTTTGAGCATTAAATGAGTTCATATTTGCAAAGCACTCAGACTAGCTCCAAGCACATACTAACAGTTCGTTAAATAAATGAAATGTTAACTCAGAAATAAGACCTAAAAGAAACCCACTTTTAATTATATTTGCATTTTTGGAGGGGTACAATTGATAGCAATTGGAACTTATTTCATAAGCTTACTTATTGACTTGCATTCTTACACTGTGTCAGTGTATGTTACTGAATTAGCAATAGTATTATCCGCTCCTGTGACCGTGCTATTTACTCTAAGCAGATGGAATAGATATTCACACAGTCTTTTGAGGATAAAGATTCCGTGGGATACCTTGTGGTCTAATGTTACTGTTCACCCTTCTCTATTGAGTTTTAATTTATCTTTAAGCTGAAGATGTCTGATATGAAAGACAGAAAACAGGGATGAATGCTGATGACGGGACTAGATAGATGCAATGCAAAGAACACAGGCATGACAGAAAACCAATTCTCAGGGCACTCTGATCCCCAGCTCTGACCATGGTGACAGCCTCCAAAGACATTAAAGAATGAGACTTGTCACCTATCAGATATGAATGAAAATATCTTGACAGTGAGGATTCAAGACTATATATATGTAAAATTAGCCCCAAAGAGTTGTAGATCAGGTGAGTTTCAAGTGATGTAGATAAGGTGAGTTTTAAAGGTTTAGAGATTAGGATTTGTCTACTAGTTATAAAAATGAGTTCCTTTAAAATACACATATCTTGTTTAATAGTTAACATGAGTATATGGATCTGTTTACCCACAAATAATGAATCCTGAAAATTAAAAAAGGCCTTAAATTGAGTATTCATTATTATTGACCTATTGACCTCAGAACTGGGCAGGCCACTGAAATGGAATATCTAGTAATAACTAAGATTTAAGAGTGCCTCCAAATAATTAAATAAAAATTATGAGATTTGCGAATGTTTCATCATCTAAGAAAACAATACCTACCTAACAATCATAACACCTCTTCCACTCTTCTACACAAATCATGCAATGATGAAACACATGAATTATTAATGAAAATGTGATACACATGTAAAACCATTTTTGGGGAAAACACACACTTAATTCTACATCTTGTTTTGCATCTTCTCCTCCTTGATTGCTTATTTAAATCGTAAATACCTTTCTATGTCTTATATATGGTGTTTAAAATTAACATAATGATTGCTACTACCTAATTATCATGTTAGTACACTGTAAATTGTTGTACTATGTCTTTAATAGTATATGTTTAGACATAGCTAGGTTTGCTATCATAAATAATAGTAAAAAAAACCATAGTGCACGTAGCTCTTTGTTTCTGTTGAATCATTTCCTTGGGAGAAACTTCACTGAGTAAGGTTACAGGGACAAAAGGTAGGGACATTTAATGGTCCTTGCAGTAAAGAATGCTTTTTCCAATAAGCAAGTAACAATTTATTATTAATGCTATATGTTATTATTTTTAAAATTTGCTAAGTTAGTGAAATAATTTTTCAAATTAATTGGCATGTATCAAGTTACTATCAAGAATAATATTTTATACCTTTATAATTTGGATTTTCTCTCATGTGATTACATTTATTCATATTCTTCATAGACTTAATTATTAAATGTGTATGTTATTATTATTCATTTAAAAGATTTCATCAGGTCTATGGATAATGACACTTTGTCTGTCATATATGATGCAAATATGACTTTTAGCCACTTGTTTTATTTTAGATTTGTAAGATTTCATGTTCAGATTTTTGGTAATTAAATGTGTAAAGTATAGTATGGCAGAATGAGATTAAAGGATAATGGAGATTTTTGCAACCAGAAATATTTTATCCATATTCTCTTGTATAAAAAGGAAATGCTGTGTTTTGGGCTGTAGTATTTAATTTCATATACTGTATATGTTTCCTCATTAAATCTGTGATGTTACATTTCCAGAGTGAGAATCCAAAGTGATCTGAAAATATGTACAGTACAGTGATTGGAATTTAAGTGGACATAATTTTAAAATTTCACCACAAACTGTTTTGATACTCTCCTTAATGGGAGCAAAGCAACTAAGATAAGCTAAACTCTCAAAATAAAGAACACATGGATATGGAAGAACAAATTCAAAGGTAGAGTTATGGTCTTGGAGCAGACTGACTTTCCTTTTCCCTGCACCTGGGTACCCTCACCAATCCAAACATCTGCATCAGAAATAATTTTCAAGCATATTTTCTGTTTAGGTTCTCTTTACCAAATGGTATGAAACAAAATCTAGACATAGCCACATTAAATTATGTACAATGCTTAAAAATCATGCATTCTGTGGATTGTAAAACTAAAATGCAGAGAATTTATACAACAATTTACTGAACAACTGTGAGTGAGTGGCTTACTCTGATCTAGGTACAGCCCTAGGCATTAGGGATACAGGGTGAATAAGGAATTATGATCACAGCCCTCAGGAGCTTCCAACTGGTCTTAACTGGTTACTTCAAACCTTATTTCACTGTAGTGACTCTGAGACTTCCCATGAAAATCTGAAACACATTCAGTTAGCCAAATGCTCTTGAGAGGCATAGGTAGGAAAGAATTCTAGAAATCCAGAATGAGGAAAATAGATACATATTAAATAAAGTTCAGTCCTCAGAATAGTAATTTATGATTTCATGTCCCATGAAGATCATAGGAATGACATTTTTCATGCAGGAAACGGGTGTCAGATATGGGATTAATGAACTAAGGTTTCAATACATAGAGCATCGCCAGGATGTATCCCTCTAGTCTTTGAAGAAGGACCAGCCCAGGTAGGGCAGCGACAGGCAAAGAGCAATTGTAGTAACAACAGCAGCGTTAGCAACACAGAGCTATTGAATGCTTCGTGCCAAGCACTGCAGAATATTTTGCCTACATCCCCTTCATTTGCCAGATGAAGGGAACCTTCTCTCTGGCTCCAGCATTTTGTCTGTGCATTCACCCCTGCCAGTTTTTGATCAACGGATTCTTCCTGTTGTGTTTACCCACTTCAGACTTTGGAAGTGTTCATTGGTCATTTATTCATTCACTAAATATTTAGTGCCACCACTCTGCTCGTGACTGGGACCACGGAAATGAACAGGGGAAAAAAGGACACTATACCAGCCTTCAAGGAACTTTCTTTCTGGAAGGTAGACAGACCAGAGACTCAATGACTATAAACCAGTGTGCTCACATGGCAGGCCACCTGGTAGAGCCTGGGGATGAATGAGCCGGACAGGTCTACGAAATGCTCTCAGTGACACATGCACAGTTATTTCGTATAACATGTGTGTAATAAATTATAAAATGCATAATTATAATACACAATTGACATCATACTATATATTATATATTATGTTAGATATATTGCATGTTATATATATCCAAAATCATTATATTTCGGTGAGGTTAACAATCCAAATGTCCATCAATAGGGGACCATTAAAATAAACAATGAAACACTGATGCACTGATACAGAAACAGCTCCAAAATATATAATAAGTAAAAAAATGGAAAGTCTCAGAAGAATGCATATCATATGCTGTTTTTTGTGAGGGGCAGATAAGAATATAGAGTCACATTTTCTTATGTTTGCCTAAAGACACTTTGGAGTCATATGCATGACACTAAACAAACAAACAAAACAAAACGGGTTGGGTTGCCCAATGGGGAGCAAAGATGGGGGACCCAGGCAAATGGGGACACAAGGGTAGAAGGAAGGATTTTCACTGTACACATTTTTATGTTTCTGAATTAAGTGAATGTATTGTCTATTTTAAAAAATTAAATTAACATATCCTGGAACTTTTGGAGGAAAGAGGTCTACTTGTGGCCCGTGGCTGGTGGATGAAGAGCTGGGGGTGGAGGACCCATTCCCAGCAGAGTGCTGCAGGCTGGGCTGCAGGCTCGCTTGCCAACAGGTCATGCTCTGCATGGGTGGCGGCTGGGCTCCTGTCGGGGAGGGTCAAGAGACCAGGGTGGGATTCAGGCCGGGGTAGGTCATGAGGCCCTCAGCCGACAAGGTGCAAATTCAGATTTCATCTCGAAGGTGATGGGAATCACTGAAGTGTGATCAGAGGGAAAGTGAGTAATCACATTTGCACTTTCTCATCGTGTCTCTAGGAGCAAGTGCAGGCATGACACTGGGCGGGGCAGAGCTGGGGCAGGGAGACTAATACTCGGGAGATTACTGGCCACCCTTCAGGTGAGGAGGGAAGAATGGAGGAACCCAGGCAGGGCCGGTGAGGTGGAGATCCCGCAGCCTGATCCCGGCTGCTGCCTTTGACCCGTCATCCCCTCCTAAATTAAATGTGCTCCTCCCCTCAAACTGCCCACAGCCTTTCCTGGGATTCCGCTTGATCTTCAACTTGGTGGTGCTCACAATTGGCAGGAGGCCTTGGGGAGAGATGAGTGGGGTGCGGTTGCTCTCAGAGCCTGTGTGACTGTCCTGTGTGGGGCCCCATCCCTTCCTTCTGAGCTCTGCTGTTTTTGTCTGTTTGTTTCTATCAAGCTTGTACACAATTCCTGTTGAATGCTTATGACTGGGATTTCGTTTCTTCCAGTTCCAAGCCCTGCTATTTGGCGGGACAATCATACAGGTGGTGTCCACCATCAGAGCTGTATCCGCGGGTAAGTCACTCAAACAAACACTTCCCTCTCAACTTGCCAGAGAACTGCTGCCCTGAAACCCCTCTCCACCATCCTGGCCGCCCTTGTCGGCCCCTCCCTGTGTCCTTTTAGATATTCCTGGGCCTTCAGCAATTATAGGGGTAACCCCTGGGGCAGCAGGGCCTCTGGGACCCTGCCTCATCTCAAAGCCCTTTGCCTGTTTGCTTCGTTGTTGCCCATGCAGGGGCTGTTAAATCTTGCAACTGTTACTTTTTCTTTTTCCACTAATAAGACATCTCAGCACATGCTAAGCATCTCAGCACACGCTAAGCAACTGAAACAGGAAGTATTCCCATATCATCGGATTTAAAAAAATCACAGTTCTAATCATTGTAAACATATTCGTATGAAATAAGTGGAAAATACAAGAAAATCATATGCAATCAACCACAACAATAATACATACTTTGATCGTTGTGAAACAAAGTCAGGATATATTTCATTTTAACATAAAAAGAAAAAATATTGAAAATCTTGTCTGGCAGGTATATTAAACAAGAAAAGTCAGAGATCAGCAACTAATATTTTTACTGCTGGAAGGCTGAACAGGATAATGAAGACTCTGTATGCAGGGGGACAGCTTTGAACGTTCACTAAACAAATATGCTGAGGAATTAATTTATAAGTGACAAGTACTTATAGGTGGCAACATACACTTTATTTTGTACTTTTCTCTAATGTAGGTTTTTAATGCTAATTCAGCTTCTTATCATATAAATACTTTCACCTTGCTGTTCATCTTAATTGGAGTTACTATGGAGAAATGACTTCTTGATTCTACAGCATTCTACTGCATTATAAAAACTTGGAAATCATGCCATCATGCCACAAAATGGGTTAGCAATTTTCTATGAATTTTTTTTAAAGGAGGGGAATCTTTTCACACATGAAGGATTCTAGAAAAATGTTTCAGTGTCACAAAATTTAATAAGAACCTTTAGAACCTAGGACATGATGAGAGAGTACTCTTTCACCTTAAAATAGACGGAAACATTTTAAAAGAAAATTTGCCTCCATGTTTTTTTTTAAATTCAGAGATTTAAACATATATAGTTTGCCACAATTTCATATGTAACTGCCAGGAGAGTAAAGGAAGACCAGAGAATAGGGAAAGATTGATAAACATATATTGACAAGTGACAGCATATAGAAACCAAGAATAATCAGATTCCCTGTTACATCTCTGAAAGAAAATTCCTTAGCATTGAGGTCCAACCTCTTTCTTTGAATTCAGGGTAGACTTTGCCTTTCATTGAACTAGAACACTAAAAGATCTTTGAAGTTTTTTATTCTAGTCTTTAGTCTTTCTAGAAAATTATAATTCAAATACGCTCTGAAACACTATTTTAAACCTTGACATATGCAGGTTAAAGAACAATAGTTAATAAATTATGTAAAGGCAGGTAAGACTACTACATTGGTGTCTCCAAATGAGCCATGTCTCCTGATACTCTCACCTTTCTAGAAGCCCCTCCCACAATGATGCTGGGCTTGGTCACATGACTTGCTGTAGCCAATGGGACAACAGTGGACATTACTCTCAAGTAGAGGCTTGATAAATGCTTGCATGTTGGGCTTCTCTTTTTGGAACCCAGCAGCCTGGCTGTAAGAAAGTCTGTCAAGTTTTCTTCAGAAAGAGAAGCCATGTGGAGGAGAATGTGGGTCAACAGCCAGCACCAGACATATGAGTGAGGACTTCTAGAATATTCTAACCCCAGCAGCGCTCCTGGTAGAAGGTTCACGTGAGTGACCTGGCTAGGACCATGTGAAGCAGAGCAATCCAACTGAGACCTGCCCAAATTCCTGAGCCACAGAAACCTAAGCAACACACTGATACTGTTTTAAGTAATTACAGTTTGGAGCACTTTGTTACACAGTAGATAACAGATACAGTAAGTGTTAGCAGGGACTCCTAAAGTTCTTTCTGGAAATAATTCCAAGGTATGTTCTTCATTGACATACACCTCTCGTACTTCTGTCATCTATTTATTTATTATTGAGCCTGTCTTTCTCATTCTGACTCTAATTCTAACCAGCTGGATAGAAGAACTGAGATGGTTGGTTCATGTGAAAAGTGTTGTGAGAACGGCTTTATTGTATATTGACTCAGACAAAATGCCAAGTCCTTGTTGGATCTCAAAGAAACAGCCTTCTTGATGATGGTATATATCTTAAATTAATTACACTCCACAGCGTGATCAAACTGTGGCTGGGACAGTCTGGTGGAAAGAAAATGTCTTTAAGGAATTCCTAGCACATAAGCCTTCTGTGGTCCAATCAAACCATTTCCTCTCTGTTTCTCTACATGGAACTGTATCCTCACAACTAATTTTAGGCAGTAGAATGTGTAGGACTCTCTGGAGGAATTTGTTTTCTTAAGAAATAATTATTTGAAATATAAGGTTTATTAGATTGAGAAAGACATCAGGTGTATTTTCATCCTTCTTTCTCTGGAACTAACATGACTTAATGAAAGAATGCATTAGAAGTAGTAGCAGCAGTAGAAGTAAATTAGGAGAAGAGCCCACAGTAGTGAATGGGCAATGCACCACTTCTGGGGGATGGTGGTACTATCCCACTGAATTGTGGGGATTGTATCTCAAGTTCGAAACTACAGCAACTAACTGGTTCTAAAAACCAAGTGTCTGGATACCAAGAGGAAAAAGATGTCACCTGCCATTAAGCATAACTACTGTTAGCATCATCGCTGTTATTTCCATTGTTTAAAGGATGTTCTCTGTGTGCTTATCTACGGCATTATCTACCGGTGGGGGGGTATGGACAGAAAGTTTAGATATAAAATGCCATTAAAGACAGTCCTGATCGGACAATGACACAAACGTGATACTTACAGAGAGTAGTATTTGGACGGCACTGTGGATGACCTCCAGGTACTGGAAGTCAACGATGCAGCCGGTGACGGAGACATACGTGTAATCGTCCATCATGCCGTGGGCTGACGGGGGCAGCACTCTTCGGACACAGCCAGGCCCGTGTTCCCGCCACCACGACCGGTGTACAGAGATGTTGAATGTCATTAGATCTGTATCCTAGGATATAAGGAGACAAGAGAGCAAAAGGAGACAATCATATCACATCACATCTTTGATTTTCACCTGATGAAGAATTCAGGATGAATGAAATTGTTGAAATGGTTTAAATTTCAAGTAAAAAGTGACAAAAGACAAAGTTAACATTGGCGACATGTATCACATGGCTAAATGAAATAGCTCATTTTTCACATCAGTTATAGTTATTCAATGTGGTGATATAATTCTTTGAATAATAACATTTCAAGGTTAGCACACATCAAAAATCCAGAGATGACACGTTTATTTAAAAGTTCCTATGTCTATTTAAAAATTATATTGTCCACATTGAAATTTTCTTCTGTGTTTTCTTGTTGCTCCATTGCCATTGGCATCACCGTCATGGGCTAACATTTACTGAGAGATTTTTTGCCTGCTAGACATTGTTCTGAGCACTTGTCACATGTTATGTGTTCATGCACGTACTATCATCACCCTAACTTACAGTAGGCTGAATAATGGTCTCCCCAAAATACATTTATGTCCTACTCCCTGGAACCTGTGGATTTTACCTTATATGGCAAGAAAAGGACTTTGCAGATGTGATTGCATTAAGGGTCATGAGATGGGGGTATTATCCTGGATTATCTGATGGGCCCTAAAGACAATCACATGTCTCCTTACAAGAGGGAGGCAGAGGGAGAGTAGACAGACACAAGGAGGAATAGAAGGACAGTGTGACCACAGAGGCAGAGCTTGGAGTGATGTGGCCACAAGCCCAGGAATGTTGGCCGCCACCAGAAGCTGGAAGAGATGGGAAAGGATTCTCCCTAAAACTCCAGAAGAAGCGTGGCTCTGCCAACATCTTGATTTCAGCCCAGTGAAACTGATTTTCAGACTTCGGCCCGAAGTCTGAAAATAAGCTATGAGAATATAAATTTCTGTTGTTTAAGACACCAGGTTTGTAGTATTTGTTGTATAGCAATCATAAAACTACAACAACAACAACAACAAAACAAAACTAAAACAGGTGAGGAAAGAAAGGCAAAATAAACTGCCCAACTTCGTTAATAAATAAATTAAATGAACTGCCTATGTAGTGGCAGATCCAGACTTGACCCTATGCAATCTGTACTTTTAGCTGTGACGTGATGTTATCCCATTACCAACTATGTTCCCCTGCCCAACCCCTTACAATTCCTCATACCCTGAAGGGAGCTAGATCCTTCCTCCCAAGTTATTTCCAAAAAATGCCACCACAGCTGAGCAAAAGAACAAAGAAGGTAATCCTTGACTTTTACATATCAAAATAGCCTTTCAGAGCTCTTAACAGAAACACCAGTGCAGGTGTTTAATCCTCAAGAGATGCCCCTTAGTATTTGCAGCGTCAGCCATGAAGAACTAAGGCTCTAACGTTTTTGTCATAAACAATAGTTTGAAAAGAATAGATGAGGAACCAGACTCTTGACTCCCAGATAAGCTAAGGATCACAGCTGCCCGTGTGGAGCAGGAAGGAGGAGGTGTGATGATGGAGAGATGGACTGTAGCCGGGGACCGGGGACAGTGTATCAGCAGCGGAGCCGAGGACGCAGGGGCAGGTCAGCTGGTCCATTTCCCAGCCTCCACGCCACGCGAGCTGGTTGTCACTGGTGCCAGGCGGACCTGCTGAGTGGACACCACACGTGGTTTTTGCTCAGCCGCCCAGGGGCCACCCATTGATGGTGCAGCACAAATAATGCACATCTGTGCATCCCAGTGCCCCTCGGAGGACAAGTCCCCATCTCAGTGGCATAGGACACTCCTAAGTACCAGAAATTGGGAACGCTGAAAACTTAGGGGAAGCTGGTGTGAAACGGAAAGTTCTTGAACTTCTAGGTGTCTGGGACTGAATACAACCAGCGTGGGAGACCCTCGCCTGCTGTTACTCCCTGCTGTACGTGGTACCCGCATCGCAAGGTGAGAAACATTTCCAGTTTAGGCTGGTAGGCAGTTATTTCACAGTTTTAGATTCTCCTCAACTCAAGTACCATTATAAGTATGCCTCTGATTAGATCAATAATAAAACATTTTCTATCTTTTTTGTTTTTTTGGTTATGGTTTGCTACACATATCATTCAGTTACCTTCACAGTTACAGAATTTTATGGATAATAAAACATTTTACATCTTTTTTTTTTTTTTTTTTGGTTGTTGGTTGGCTACATGTATCATTTGCAGTTACCCTCTGGAGGGAAAATATTATAGAAAAATATAATTGCTTTCGCAAGTGAATTCAGTTTCACACAAGGCAAATTACCTACAGGCATGTTGCTCCCTTTCCTGCCCAGCAGATTTAATCTCTTATAGTTAGTCTTGGTCACTACAGAAAAACTATTATGTCTGATTTTAATAGAATTCATTAGGTTCAGGATAAACTAGTATGATCTCAAAATCCATAGCAATTTCTATTCTTTATGCATTCTTACCTAGTGGCCTTTTCTATTGCAGGACTGTAAGTTCCTTTCAGTATGATTTTGACTGAAATTTATATTACCCAAATAAAAGAAAAGTGAATTTATGAACTAATGATGCATATTTGTTACACTCACAGAAATCTCTCAGTGCAGTTCTCAGTTGATTTGTTGGCACTATAACATACTTATAAACTGTTCTATTCTTTGCAATGACTGTATTAAAATTTGAATGAGAAAATCGATAGCATCAAATTATACTTAAAGTTTAGACCTCTTAAATTTGGGATAAAATTTTATCACAAGTTTGTGTCTGATTTCTATCTCCTTCAGTAGGTAGATTTCAAACATTAAAAAACACCTTAGCACATAATAAACTCAATTTCCTATGTCAGGCACGTCAAAGGAAATGCAACTCAGAAAACTACGATCTTTTAATAAAGAAAAAGTAAATAAATAAATGCAGAATTTCATTTATTTTGTTGACATTTTGGCTATCATATCAAAGCTTGTAGTTTTCAAACACACGGGTTAGTGCTAAACCATAGGTCAACAAAGTAACCTTAAAAATAATGAGTCTCTCAAAAGTCATTTCTTTTCCATTTCTTGGAATTAGAATATTATCTGAGAATTTAAGCACACCACGGTTAAGAAAATTGACAACTGATGTCTTTGCCATTGTCCTTAGAATTTAAGAGATATGGATAACGGTATTTGTATTTATGCAAGTGTATGTGATTATCAAGGGACAGTTTGTAAAACAAGGAGGAAGAAAGCAAGGAGAGAGAGAAGAAACATGAAGGGTTTGGGAGATGTGAGGACAGCCTGGAGAGATAGAGCATGTCCAGGCCAACAGGAGAAAGAATTTCAGGGAAGTTGGTAATGCCAGAGGCAAAAACTCCTCCTAAAATAAAACAAAACAACAACAACAACAAAAAATAGCACTGAATTTGCTGAGCGGTGGGCAATGGGGACCTTACAAAATGCAATGCCGGGAGAGCGTTGGGAGTGAAAAACTGCATTTCAAGGAATTGAGGGGATTGAGGAGAGAGGATTCGGTGTTTTTCATGAAGCTGGGAGTCCAGGTAGTAAGAACATGGGGTGGACAAGAGTCAATCCGTGCATCTACTCGCACTCACAGAGTTATGACTTAAAATTATTCCAGAACACTGCTTTTCCCTGAATATCTACTCAACTAAATACTAAATGTTTAAAAGCCCTTTCATCTCATTAGTGTGAATCTCAAACTTGTTCCCATTTTCTTCAGTACTTGAATAAAAAAAAAAAAAAAAAAGGAATTTCCAGAATTCTTTGAAATGCTCATTAACTGTGTATGTGGATATGCCTGCCCACATTTTATTCCCAGTAAGTATAGCTACGGTACTGGAATCGGCTCACATCCTGAAAAATTCAATATTCACTTTCTATCACAGTAGACCACTATATAATTTTTCATTAATCAAAGAACTAGTCTTTCTCTTATTCTTCTTTGTTCTTTTAATCATCTGCTTTTTTTGGTATGTATCTAATTTAATTTTAGCTAATCCTCTTTATTTCTAGAAATGGACTCCCAACTACTAATAATCATTTTTTCCTTTCTCCTTAGTTGTGGCTGGAAGGGTCATTGAATCCAATTTTTATGGCTACCTACTCTGTCTTTTCACTGTCTTTTGTCATAAGCCAGCCCATCTGGAAGTGAAAATGAGACTTTGAAGAGATGTCCACATGTATTTAAGAAAATAGATTTTGCTCAATTTTAGAGTTAGCTTTAGGTTTACATTTATATAATTAAATTCATGTCAGTTGAAATTTCTTTTGAAATACTGTTTATCTCAGAATAGGAATTAGAAAAATTAAAACAAATGTCTTACATTTCTAATAATTTTCTTTTCACTGAAGCACCAAACATTTCAGAGAGTACTGTAGATCTGTATAATAAAGGACAAACACAGTGCTTGGTAGTGAGGTTTATGTGTTTGGAGCCCATTTATACAAAGACTTAGCATCAGTTCAATTATTGATATATCAACAATTATATGTTATTTTCCTATATTAATAGCAGCTTTTAGGGATAAGCTTAAAAGGTTTTCAAGCTTCCATTTGAAAGTGTTTGTCAGTTACTGTTGCTTTCTTTTTTTTTTTTTTTATAAATTTATTTATTTATTTACTTTTGGCTGTTTTGGGTCTTCGTTGCTGTGCGCGGGCTTCCTCTAGCTGCGGTGTGCGGGGGCTACTCTTCATTGCAGTGTGAGGGCTTCTCATTGTCGTGGCTTCTCTTGTTGCGGAGCATGGGCTCTAGGCGCGCAGGCTTCAGTAATTGTGGCACGTGGGCTCAGTGGTTGTGGCTTGCGGGCTCTAGAGCTCAGGCTCAGTAGTTGTGGCGCACGGGCTTCGTTGCTCCGTGGCATGTGGGATCTTCCTGGGCCAGGGCTCGAACCCCTGTCCCCTGCAATGGCAGGCGGATTCTTAACCACTGTACCACCAGGGAAGCCCCCTACTGTTGCTTTCTTAAAGAACTCTTCCTGCAAGCCATAGCACATCATAATTATTGAGGCCCATGCCACTGGTGTTGAATATAAAGAACAGTTTGCAGAGTGAGGAGCAGCCATTGATCATTTTGATTTTCTGTTTCTTATCCTTACAACTAGGTATTGCTAGGGCTTTTCAATTGTCTACTGTTGATCAGAGGCCAGAGGCAGAGCTGAAAGCAGCCAAGCTTTTGATCTTCAATCTTGAGCTTAATCCCCTAGATTGAACTACTTTAGGAAGCCGTGAAGTCTCATCCATCTATTCACAGATATTTATGGAGTTTCTAAAATAAGCTCTGCACTGGGATTTAAAAGTGAACATAAGATCTTATTCTTGCCCTCATGGAACATATATTCTCATGGAGAAAACAAGTAATAAAGTAAACAACTATAATTAAAGTAGACAAAAATAATTATACATTGTAAAAACTAATAGAAAGAGAGTAATGTGATGGAGAGTGACTGGGATGAGGAATGGAGTTACTTTACACAAGGTGGCAGAGAAGCCTTCTCTAATAGTTGATATTTGGGCTAAGACCTGTTGTTTGAGAAAGAACCAGAAGATGTGAAGATCTGGGGAAAGAGTATAGCAATCCAACAGAACCGCAAGTACAAAGCTCATGGGATGGCAAAAAGGTTTAAGTAAGTATTTCAGGGACTGACTGAGGGCCCACATAGCTGGAATGAAGCTGAGGTCAGGATAGAAGTGGTACAAGAAAAGATTGAAGATGTAGGAAACAAGCTATGATAAAGAGTCTGGATTTTACTCAAAGTCCAGTTGGGAGGTCAAATATTGATATCGCCTACTTTGCATTTTTTAAAAGATAATTCTAAGAAGTGTATAGAGAATGGATTTGACTAAATGGAAAAGTGGAAGCCAGTAAGGTGGTTATTGTAGCAGATCAGGTGACTTGGAGAAAGATGATGGCAGTAGAGGGGGTAGAACAGAGAGGGGAGACATATTTTGGAGGTAGAATAGCATGTGGAGATGAGAAGAGATAAATGAAGGAAGACTTGTTTCTGATTGAGCAGGAAGGCTCCCATCTGCTGATGGCAACTCTCTGGAGAAGAGGGCAGCTCTGAGCCACCAACACCAACCATTGGGCAGTGGGCACCCCAGCCCTGTAAAAGGGGGAAAGATGGGGCACAAAAACAGTATTTACCAGTGTATTTATATCAATTTGCCATTTTCAAACCATTTTCCTTATATGTGGGTTAAAACAAATAAGTAATCACACTAAATGGTGTTAAAAATAAGGATCTTTAGTGTAAGAGAAAAGAGACCGTTATGGGATCAAAGAAAATAAATGTAAATACTGTGATTTGGAAAAGAAAGAGTCTACTGCTCTTCCTGTTGGTAACATAAATTTTAGTAATATATTTTACTATCCATTTTTTTTTTACTTTAGAAATGAGAACTAAAATATTACCCATTATCAATTAATCTTAAGAATGATGAAATCAGTTCATTTAAATTTCCTCCTGATGTTACCTACACAACTTTTATTATCATGCTCTGAGTTGTGGCTCTAGTGCATTCAGTCATACTGTTAATTATAGAATTTTCATTAAAATGTATAATGTTTGTGTTCATTTATTTTGTTGTGGTCTTTTAATTCATTCAGCCAAATACCTTAGTCCTAGAGTAAAGAGCACTTGAAAAAAATAACTCTATTGCTGAGTCTTTTATTTATATTCATATCTGGATTAGCTGAATTTTAGGATTAGTACAGTTTTAGTCTGTAAGTGTATATATTCACTATTTAAAGGATTAATATAAACTCTATCCCCTCAGTCTTTGAAAGTTTGGTACTGTAGGCATGGCACTTTATACATGTAAGTAAAATTGTACCACTGCTAAAAAAATACATGTTGTTAAAATTGAACTGAAAATATCAAAATGCACTCACGATTTAAAATCATTAAATAAAATGTGTGTGTGTGTGTGTGTGTCTGTGAACTCTGTCCACAGAAATGGCTTAGAAACTGTGTCACCCCAGTAGCAATGAGCACCTCCGGTTCATGTTCTCTAAAACAACCCCTTGCTAAGAAGAACCAAGGTTATTCCCTGAGAAATGCTAAATCCAGGTGTGGTACAGGAAGCAATAAGCAGAGTGTGCAACATATTTTTGTGCTAGAAATTAAGAAAATTTTCAAAAATTGATGAGTCATGTTAAAAGGATATAGGAGCCAGTATGAAGCGTCTACCACTGGCTAAAGTTGTGATAATTTGACCATTAAAAAGGATAATGACTGAGGCAGACCAAACACACTGAATCAATGAAAATCTGTGATTGCATAATACTCAAAAAAGAAAGGCAGAAAAACACACTGTTAATATTTAAAGGAGCTATTTAAACAACACCTTCTCTGCGCTTTCCATTCAATTTTGCTATGAACTGCTTTACAAAGTGAAGTTTATTAATTATAACAAACAATTGTATTTGAAAAATGAGTGATTAAAGGTAAAGAATTAAGCATTTATTTTGCCTTTCCAGCAGGAATTATGTATCAAGATAACAAAGTCGATGAGGTAAAACTCTATATAACTGACAAATGTCAGGCAATAAATATAGAAGAAATGAAAGAATTTTTTTAAAAATTACAAATTATAATGAAATTATTTGATTCTTATAAGGATTAGCAATTGATTATAAAAAATTAGGTTAAGTAGTTTATTCATGTAGTGCCAAGGTATGTAACACAGATTCCTTTCTCAGTGTCAAGTGGTACTTACATAATAATAATAATAAAAATACCACATTTCAGAACTGTGACATATACATAAAATGATATTCAAGGAAAAATTTTATGTCATTCAATATTCAGAGTAGAAAAGAAGAAAGGCTGAGAATTAATGACCTAAGCATACAGTTCAAAAATTTAAAAAGAATAACAAGACAAAAGATGTTAGAAGAGAAGATGTAGATACAGATTTAATTAACAAATATTTGTTATGTGCCTATGTTGTGCTGGGATCTGGGATTAATCCATGAATGAAACAGAAAAAAATCCCTGCTCTAGTGACGCTAACATTCTAATAGGAGAAGACAGACTATAAATATAAGAAAAATAAAGTCTCTTTCATGTTAGAAGGTGAGTGCTTATTAAAAATAGTAGATGGATTGGAAGAATCAACATTGTGAAAATGACTCTACTACCCAAAGCAATCTACAGATTCAATGCAATCCCTATCAAACTACCACTGGCATTTTTCACAGAACTAGAACAAAAAGTTTCACAATTTGTATGGAAACACAAAAGACCCCGAATAGCCAAAGCAGTCTTGAGAACGAAAAATGGAGCTGGAGGAATCAGGCTCCCTGACTTCAGACTATATTACAAAGCTACAGTAATCAAGACAGTTTGGTACTGGCACCAAAACAGAAACATAGATCAATGGAACAGGATAGAAAGCCCAGAGATAAGCCCACGCACATATGGTCACTTTATCTTTGATAAAGGAGGCAAGCATATACAGTGGAGAAAAGACAGCCTCTTCAATAAGGGGTGCTGGGAAAATTGGACAGGTACATGTAAAAGTATGAAATTAGAACACTCCCTGACACCATACACAAAAATAAACTCAAAATGGATTAAAGACCTAAGTGTAAGGCCAGACACTATCAAACTCTAGGAAAACATAGGCAGAACACTCTATGACATAAATCACAGCAAAATCCTTTTCGACCCAGCTCCTAGAGAAATGGAAATAAAAACACAAATAAACAAATGGGACCTAATGAAACTTAAAAGCTTTTGCACAGCAAAGGAAACCATAAACAAGACCAAAAGACAACCCTCAGAATGGGAGAAAATATTTGCAAATGAAGCAACTGACAAAGGATTAATCTCCAAGATTTACAAGCAGCTCATGCAGCTCAATAACAAAAAAACAAACAACCCAACCCAAAAATGGGCAGAAGACCTAAACAGACATTTCTACAAAGAAGATATACAGATTGCCAACAGACACATGAAAGAATGCTCAACATCATTAATCATTAGAGAAATGCAAATCAAAACTACAATGAGATATCATCTCACACCGGTCAGAATGGCCATCATCAAAAAATCTAGAAACAATAAATGCTGGAGAGGGTGTGGAGAAAAGGGAACCCTCTTGCACTGTTGGTGGGAATGTAAATTGATACAGCCACTATGGAGAACAGTATGGAGGTTCCTTAAGAAACTAAAAATAGAACTACCATACGACCCAGCAATCCCACTACTGGGCATATACCCTGAGAAAACCATAATTCAAAAAGAGTCATGTACCAAAATGTTCATTGCAGCTCTGTTTACAATAGCCAGGACATGGAAGCAACCTAGGTGTCCATCATCGGATGAATGGATAAAGAAGATGTGACACATATATACAATGGAATATTACTCAGCCATAAAAAGAAATGAAATGGAGGTATTTGTAGTGAGGTGGATGGAGTTAGAGTCTGTCATACAGAGTGAAGTAAGTCAGAAAGAGAAAAACAAATACAGTATGCTAACACATATATATGGAATCTAAGGAAAAAAAAAAAAGGTCATGAAGAACCTAGTGGCAAGACGGGAATAAAGACACAGATCTACTAGAGAATGGACCTGAGGATATGGGGAGGGTGACGGGTAAGATGTGACAGGGTGAGAGAGTGGCATGGACATATATACACTACCAAATGTAAAATAGATAGCTAGTGGGAAGCAGCCGCATAGCACAGGGAGATCAGCTCGGTGCTTTGTGACCACCTAGAGGGGTGGGATAGGGAGGGTGGGAGGGAGGGAGACGCAAGAGGGAAGCAATATGGGAACATATGTATATGTATAACTGATTCACTTTGTTATAAAGCAGAAACTAACACACCATTGTAAGCAATTATACTCCAATAAAAATGTTTTAAAAAAAAAAAAGTGGAAAAAAAAAAAAAGAATACAACTGTGACCCAACTGAAAAAAAAAAAAAAAAAAAAGAGTAGAGGACTGACATATATACACTAATATGTATAAAATAGATAACTAATAAGAACAGCTGTATAAAAAATAAATAAATAAAATTAAATTTTAAAAAAAGAGTAGAGGAAAGACATCAGAAATATATAAAAGCAAAAACTAATTAAAGATACACTAGAGAGGATCAACAAAGCACAAACTTGTTTCTTTAATACACTAATAACATTAACAACACCCTGATGAGAGTGATCAAGCTTGATATTACTTGTCATTGTCTAGGTGGCATGGTGGCCATTCAGATACAGGACAATGAAAAGTCTTAGGATAAAGTGGCAACATCTAGAAGTTTAAAACGGGCATGCCTTATGGTTCTGCAATTTTACCCCTCTGAATTTACCTAGCTCACATATACACCTGTATACATATGTAAAAGTGTTCATAACATTGTTTGCAACAGCAAAAACTTGGGAGCCACCTAAATGTCTATCAAAAATTAAGAAATTGGCATTCATGCAATCACATGCTATGTGAAGTAGAAATAAAGTAAGCCTATGTGTATTAAAAAGGATGGATTTCTCAAACATTATGTTGACAAAAAGAATCAAGTTGTAGAAAAAGTAAACATTGTAGGACTTCAGTTACATAAAGTTTAAAAAGGTGCACAGCAATACTATATATTTTCAGAATGCAGTTATATGTAGTAATATTTTAAAGAAATACACAAATATAATAAATATTAAATGTAGAATATAGGGCGAGAAAAGGAATCAGGGCATAATAAACAAGAAAGGTTTAACTGTTGGAAAAGTTTTATGTCTTTATTTCATTAGTCTGTGAGTATTTGACTTATTTTATCAAGTATTGCATACTGCTTGAAAATAAAAAATTAAAATTAAAAAAAACTTCCCATTTCTCTCCACTCAAATTGCCACCATTTCTAAACGCAAGTCCTGGCATCTTCTCTTCTTCTTCTCCAACTTATTTTTCTTATTAAAACACCAGAATAATATTCTTAAAACCCAAATGTGTTGATGTCACTAGCTGCTTAAAGAACTTCAGTGGTTTCCCATTGCCCATAGAGAAAACAGTAACTCCTTTCCAGAGCTGGAAAGGTATTTACTTACTCTGCTTTTAATCACTTCTCCAGACTCCTTGTTTTTCTTGCCCTCACACTCTACGCTCTAGCCATACTGAGCTTCCTTCTGTTCCCCAAATGAACAGTTCTCTCTAACCTGTTGGTCTTCACACATCCTGTTCCATCTTCACAGAATATTGTCTTTCACTCTCACCCTTCATCTTCTTCCCCTATCACTAAAATCAACACCTCCCCATCTTGGTTACCTGGCTAACTCCTATTTATTTTCAGATTTCGGCAGAGATATCAACTTCCTTGGGAAAGTCATCACTGGCCCCTGGAAATTCATCCATAGGAAGTCTGGGCAATAAAAGCCTTCTATGTCCCCCTGAGTGCCTGGTCCATTCACGTAATTTTATATCTTTGTTTGGGTGGGGATGACACATTACTTTTTTTATAATCAACTTGCAGACTCACATGGCAGATTATAAACCAACGATGATCTGCACTGCTTTCCAAGGGCCAAGCTCACAATAACAGCTCAGTTTTTTAAGTCAAATGAATGAACGAGCCTAGCTACTGGGTTTTTTGAGGCACAAACTCAATTAAGAATTGAGAAAACCTAAAAAAAACCCAGAAGGTCACTGAACATCCATTATTGCTAGTGGGAGTGTGAATTTGTGCAGCCACTTTGAAAAAAGTTTTGTATATCCACTGTAGCTAGATAAATGTATGCCTTATGACCTAGTGGTGCCACTCCTGAGTATGAATGCATTATCGAACGCATTTCTTAAGAAAGGTAAGTATGGAGAGAATCAGCCATCTTTCTCATGTGTTTATGAAAATAACTGAGACACTGTGCAAAACAGTGGAGGAAAAGAACCATGGTGAAAGATTGAATTTCATTTCCAAAACCATTGGATGCTGTGGAAGGAACCAAACAGACACCTCCCCCCCACCACCAGTTTTCTAATAATGACTTTAAAGAAATCACTAGTCCCATTAGAGGAAATGATATAAATGAAGCCCACCTCCTGCAGGGCCACCTTGAAGGGGGGTGGGGGAAATACAGTGAGAAATTTACAAAAGTCTGCAATTTGCAGGAAGACTTTTGTTTTTCTTTTAAATGTCAACCTCCCCTTCTCTTATCAGTGTTTACTTTGTATTTGTCCGTTCATTAGCCATGTCTTGTTTTATGCTGATTTGCTTTTTTTAAAAAATCCATATGTGTGCACTTTTTTAAAATCCATATGCACAGCACTTTTCTAGAAGGACATACTTAGTAGTGGCTTCCTCTGGGGGAGAGGCATTGAAGGTTTGGGGTAGGAGATTTACTTTTTGTTCTAAGTCTTTTGTATTGTTTGAATTTATTACTGTGTATATATACAGTAGTGCCTTTTTAATTAAAATGTTTTTTACATGTCAGTTACACTTAAAAAAACATGTTACCAGTTTTATTTTTTGAATTTTTTTTTATAGAGCAGGTTTTTATTAGTTATCTATTTTATAAATATTAGTGCATATAGGTCAATCCCAATCTCCCAATTCATCCCTACTTTTGATGTGCATCAGGTCCATAGGGCAGAACCAGGTATGTCCCTGCAAAAACAGCCTTTCAAAGCTGAGCATTTGTGCATAGAATGCAGCAACATTTCAATGCAATGGTAAAAACCATTTCATGCCAGTGATGCCTCAAATATTATTTGTGAAAGTATAATGTACATTCCCAGATACTGACATTTATGGTATGTAATTGCTGCATCTAACGACACTAAGATTTGCCTACAGATGAGTTTTTAACAATAAGTGTACATGTTGTTGTAATCTATGAATTTTAAACACCTGTAGTTTACTTAGCTAATTACCGAGCCCACTCAACACATCTGGCTTCTCTGTCTTTGTGTTAATCAATAACTATTTGATTACAATGTTATGTCTTTTATGCTAATTAGGATTTTGAGACCATAAAATGGTGCTACCTTTGTGTTTCATGCCTGTACTAATGTGTTACATTTATAGTTTGTTGTATTCAGAATTCATGCTGCATGTGCATGTATGCACACATTTTACTTCATTTGCACAACAGAAGTGTTTCTATTCAATCTGTTTTTTGCCAAGTTTACTGTCTGAAAAGAAAATCCTTGCTTATTTTAAAATTTTGGTTGGAAAATTCCTTGTTTGAGAAAAATAGATGTTTGTTTTAATCTGGTAGGATTCTTTAAAAAAAAGAAAAAGGAAAAGTTATATGATCCTTTTAGTTGTTCCTTTTTTGAAAGGTAGCCGGATAAACAGAATAATATTGGTATTTTTGATCTGTGGATGTAGCTGCTGGTGTGGTTTAAAACCCTCTGCAAAAGAAGACTGTTTTTTCTCATTTGCTTCCTTTGCTCAAATAATTGTGAAGGCTGGAAAGAGGTCTGATTAATTGCAAACTTGGATGTGGTAAAAACCTCTCTGGCAGGTTCTTATCTCTCACCATCAATCTCAAGTTTCAGAGTAACCATCTTGGAAGGCTTGCAGGAGGGAGCCTCTTGGGATCTGGAAATTCCAGAGACAAGGACTCAAATGCAGAGTTGGATTTCTATTGTAGCAGTAGGATGGGTGTTAGCCTACGCTTATTGCTTGACTCCTCACTGGGGTCTTTAGGGTTCCATACCAATCTCAGTGTGTATATGTGTGCACATGTGTTCAGGGGGAAGGGGGGCTATTCACTTTGCTGTGGGGCAGGAGCTGAACTGAGAATAAAAGCCCACATCTGCCCATGATAATTCATTTTGAGAGTACTTTCTCTCTTCATGTCTCCACAGATCCCCTAATATGACTGATAAGTAATCACACCAAGTATGGAGATGCTTCATGTCAGCATTAGCTCTCTGCCTTTCGTCTAAACAAGATTAAGTGTCACTAGCCAGATATTCCACAAGTATATAAGGCCCAGTGGCCACAAAGGACATTGTTTATTTTATCACTATTAATTCTTTAGGGGGGGAATGATATTTAAGGTCATTTTTTTTAACCCCATGGCTGAGTCATGGGGTTTTCTTTCCTAGTGTCCTAAGGAGTTCAGGTCAGTCCAAACTATTAATAAATTCATATTATAAAGTGAATTCTTACTAGCAATGATTAATCCCAGTAATTTTAATTCCCCTAAATGAAGTAAAGACCACTTTTAGCTCTTCCTTAGAGTTGAATTTGAAGCTTTCCAAAGAATATTTGAATCCTTTTCAATTTGCAGATCATGGGGAGACATATTAATTTCTGGTTGTCCTTACAGATAGCAGCTACTCTTAAAATATCCAGCTTGTCCAAAAGCACACTTAGCTACGCTTTCCATAAGTACCTAGATGAATACACACACTATTATCCAAAGTAGAAAACCTCTTCCCTTTGACATTTCTGCAGCTGGCCACCAAACAACCCTCTTGCCATGAGCTGGGATTATTTCTGTGGGGCAACTTCCCAGATGGCATCTTCAATGGATGTTGGGTAGTCATTGTAGCTACATCGTTTATAGTGTCTAAAGTGGCAACAATGCCTGTCTATGCTCTGCCCAAGGAGACTTCAAACAGTGTAGGTTTCCTCCTTATAAATAAGATAGTCCTACTGTACATATAGATCATTATAAATTTAAACATCGCATTAGGTCACAGGATCTTCTCTGAGAATGAATGCATACGTTTTTCCTTGCTCATCTCTTTAACAGAAATGCTATTTATAGGCATTGTTCTCTATTCATCATAGTGCAAAATTTTCATATTCATTAGCACTTTGTAATCTAAAAGTATACAATCTATATTAATTATAATATATTGGTGAATGCAGAACAAAGGTATTTAGAACTACTTTAATTCAGAGCCATTTATGTAGAAAGTGACTCACACAGTCTGATATAGTTTTCCTTTAAGAATGATGCTTTGAGCATTTTGTCAACCAATGACAAGGCGTGATGGCATCTTATTGTTATTTAAGAATAAGCGTGGGGCTTCCCTGGTGGCGCAGTGGTTGAGAATCTGCCTGCCAATGCAGGGGACACGGGTTCGAGCCCTGGTCCGGGAAGATCCCACATGCCTGCGGAGCAACTAGGCCCCTGAGCCACAATTACTGAGCCTGCGCGTCTGGAGCCTGTTCTCCGCAAGAGAGGCCGCGATAGTGAGAGGCCCGCGCACCGCGATGAAGAGTGGCCCCCACTTGCCGCAACTAGAGAAAGCCCTCGCACAGAAACGAAGACCAAACACAGCCAAAAATAAAATTAGTAAATAAATAATTTAAAAAAAAAAAAAAAAAAAAAAAAAAAAGAATAAGCGTTGTGCATTGGGAGCTCCGTGCATACTGAAAGGCATGGTGCAGGGGCCACAGTTTGGGTACATGGAGGGTGGGTCCAATCAGTAACCAGAATATTCCCACACAGTCCCTGAGGCTGGAAAATCTCGTTAATCAAGGGTCCAGCTCTTTGTCTCTGAGTTTGGGAATGAGATATACAGTTTTTGAGGAAGTCTAGCACCACAACAGTTAGTTTGGAGACTTTCCAGAAATAGATCAAAGAGGAGAAGATTTTTTTTTCTTTTTACTGTCAAAACTATTATACCTTTAAAGGTGTCTGTCTCCTCCGTGAAGGGCAATGTTTCTAGGGCCATGTTTAGCTGAGGAAGAAGACCCTGTAGCCCTCGAAGGCAGCAGCTGTACCACAGACCCAGCAAGTGAGACTGAAAGGCAGAGTTTGCCTAATCATAGGCTCACTGTTAAAAAACAATTATATCAATTTGGGTAGCAGGCTATTGGCTGACTTAAAACTTGTTTTTTTTTTTAAACTTCAATCAAAGGAGAATTGAAATAGTAGCCCAGACACTTGCATTCTCTATGTATCCTTAAGTAGTTTCATTTTCATTTACCTCTTTAACATTCTCTAATCCCAAGCCATGTGCCAAGTAGCAGTGCTATAATACTTCAGGCAAGTTACATAAAGTTTCAATTTAAAAGTCCAGGTAGTTCCCTTATATTTTAAGATTGAGGCAGTCTTTGGCAAAGGATTATGCTATTTGGCACACCTGCCTCTATTTGGGGAAAGTTATATTTTTAAATTGTCAGCTTCTAGATGTGAGTCTGGTAAGGGATAGATTACCCCAAGCAGACTAGGCCATGAAAAAGGCACTGGACTTGGAGAGTTTGTGTGACATAAATTCTATAACAGCAGAAACTTCCCAACGATCCCCTCCCCAGGATCTCACATTATATCAGAAACCAGTATGTGCTACTACATGGCCCTCAGTAAAGATCCACGAAGAAGGGAAGGGGTAGATGCATAATACATACCAGATGCATTTTGGGTAAGGAAGGACTGACATCACATAGCTCAGAAAAAGTACAGCTGAGTGAGAGGTTAGTGACAAAATAGCAGCCACCTTTTCTAGTGGGCAAGGTGACATGGGGAAGACCAATTTCCCTCCTCTTCTCAACTCCTTCCCCTTGTCCAGAATCTAAGCAGTCGTTTCTCTCTGAGTATGCCAACAAATGGGACAAATTTGCAGTAGAAAGCCAAGTAACTTGATTGCTTGGGTAACTTGGGCCATCACTGGCTTTGGGGAATAGAGTGTGGCAAAAAGGGCTAGAAGGAAAAAAGGGAGAGGAAGTAAATGCTGCCATTCTCAGAGAAAGATCCATTGTCTGGGCCCAGGGGAAGAGAGAATTCTATGGGGCTATTCAGTAAACCTGGAATCCATGGGTCAGAGCCATGTATTATATACAATTAATGAAAGAAAGAATTTGAATTATCAATACAAGATAATAATTCTATTGAGGATTTTTGTAGCTATTTAATGATTCATAGTATTCTTTGGTCATTTATTTTACTTATGACCATGAGTCCTGTTCTCAAATTCAAATATCTTGTAATAGAATGCACTACACAATGCATATTTATTTATTAACATTTAGAAATAAAACTGTTCCTATAATTTAATGTGAATGCATAAATGTGTTAAGGCCATCATCTCATCATAAAATACCAGGAATTGTTACTGAAAACATTCTGGACCATTTATATAATTATTCTCAGTATTGAAAAAAAGATTCCACTTTGGGGATGTATAAATTACAGCTTCTTAGTTTGATAAATACCCAATTTGGTCATAATTACGCATAAAATGAGGGCTTTGGTTCAGTGTTCGTGTGTGAGTTGTGATAATTTTTTGCCAGGTCAATTCTTGCATCAGATGGAAATATATTCAGAAGATTAGAGAGTGTCAACCAACCCACAGTATTAGCGCTGGTGATGGTTGAAATTTACCTGTCAGACAAAGCATAAGACAAATGGATTATTTGTGGACATACTGTTGAGAATCAGCTGAATCAACTGAGAAGCCAGATGCTCAGAGTCACACACAAAAAAACTAGACAAGCTCTCAGCTGATTGTAGGACAGTGATTCTTAGGACTTGGTCATCCCAGAGCTTTTCAGAGCTTCTCATGTGTATGAAAGTGTCAAAGGTTAGTTCCCAAGAGAATGCAAACAGGCTTGTGGTCAATGCAAAGCTGCCAATGAACATAATTAAAGAACTTTATCGACAAGAATAGGGTCCATTTTTAGAATGCAAGTTACTTCTGATGGTTCCTAGATTTTTAACGGCGTGATGGCAGATCCTCCCTACCTTTCTGCCTCACCCATGCGCCCGACTCTACCCTCTGCCACCCATGCCTCTTGCCCCACAACTAGAAGAAGCGGAATAACGTGGAGGAGACTCTAGGGAGCTCAACTTATATAGGAAAGGAGAAGGAAAGATAGATGCCAAACAAGCCTTCTCTGACCGAAGTTTCCACGTCATACACAGGTTAAACGTAGCACTGCAAAAATTCCGAGGGCGATCCTATGCCTAATATTTATTGGAAGGCAATCATAATATTCTGATCTTTCTGGACTTATGAGGTGGGAGTGGCAGCAGCAATGTCTACTTAATGACATTTGTCTATTGTCTTTGCCCAGACTTGGACACAGCCAGTTCATATTCAATAGTACACCTGCTTTTTTTCTGCTAATGTGAGTCCAGCTTTGTAATGAGAGTACTCTACGAACTCAGCATCCTACCTGCACCAAGAAGCAAAACCCTCGCCCGTGGAGAAGCTACCACTATTGGCAAAGCTTTGTGTCTCCTTCCTGCTCTTTGACCCTTTTCCCATTGTAGTTTAATTTATCTTTTTAAGGTCTACCTTACCCTCTGATTTTATGTTTCTCAAGACCTGGCATGGATTCATTTTTGTAAACACAGTGCCAAACACAGAGTGAGTATGTAATAAATGTTCATTGAAGGAATTATTTGTTCTTGAATAAAATAAATAATACACACTACTATATATAAAATAGATAACCAACAAGGACCTACTGTATAGCACAGAGAACTATACTCAATATTTTGTAATAACTTGTAAGGGAAAATAATCTGAAAAAAATAGGTATATATGTATGCATAACTGAATCACTTTGCTGCACACCTGAAACTAACACAACATTGTACATCAACTCTACTTCAATTAAAAAAAAAAAGAAAATGTAAAAAAAAATACACACACTTTAAAATCAAATGGTCAATTCTGAATGTATTAAAGAGTTAAACATAAAATATAAACCATAAAAGAATTAGAAGAAAAACATGAATATTTATCTTAGGGAGAGGAAGTACTATATAAACAAAAATAGCAAAGGAAGAAAACAAAAAAAAATTATGTAGAATAGACATGATAAGTTTGCTTTAGACGGCAGCTAATAAGAAGGAGAATTGGCATTGGAATAAAGAATTGACTGCCTTGCACCTGTGTTATGCTAGGCTACTTTGAAAAATGGTTTTGCCACAATTGAATATTTTCAACTACATGTTAAAAGGAATAATATTCATGTAAATTACACTGTGTTTATGCAGATAAATTGGTTTAATACATTGAGGAAAAATGCTGCATGAGTTAAACAAGATACTTTAAAATGTCTTTAAAAAACTTATCGAGGGCTTCCCTGGTGGCGCAGTGGTTGAGAATCTGCCTGCTAATGCAGGGGATACGGGTTCGAGCCCTGCTCTGGGAAGATCCCACATGCCGCGGAGCGACTAGGCCCGTGAGCCACAACTACTGAGCCTGCGCGTCTGGAGCCTGTGCTCCGCAACAAGAGAGGCCGCGACAGTGAGAGACCCGCGCACCGCGATGAAGAGTGGCCCCCGTTCGCCGCAACTAGAGAAAGCCCTCGCACAGAAACGAAGACCCAACACAGCCAAAAATAAATAAATAAATAAATAAAATTTTAAAAATGAGTAAAACCTTTAAAAAAAAAAAAAACTTATCAAGGAATAATTGGTTTGACTGTATTTTTCAGAGTTTAGTCAACTAGCCTGGTGTCCCTTAGGTGTGATCCTAGACTTAAAGTACTAGGGAATTACTTATTTGTAAAATATGTACAGTTTTTCACTCCACAAGGATGTAACAAGAAAAGGTTCTTCTATTTAACCACAAGCCCTTTTTTTGCTGAGGTTGTTTTACAAGTAGTATGCCATACTAACCCAAAAAAATCCCCAATCGTAGGTTTAAGGAGTCTAAGAGATAATAGATAGAAAGTCATGTTTTGGAAAAGCCGTAAACTTTATTCTTATACCTGTAATTTTTGCCATCTGATTCACCATCATGAAGATTCTGGGGCATAAATCACTGTTTGTCTAGTAAATTTAAAAGGTTTGAAGTTCTATTTACAAATCTCATTTTCTATACTCATGCAGAAATGCATATTTATAAGAAAGTAATAAAACTAAATACTTCTTTAATAAGAATCTTAATCTGAATATGTAAATATTGACACTTTTAAATTAACTTAATGAACTCAGAATCTGAAATTAGCTCTTGATCAAATTAGCTGGATAATGGTTATTCATCATTTGGTATTGTAAAAATACAACTTTAATTACAATAAATTATATAACAAAACAAAACACAGCTTTAGTTTTTTTTTAAAAAAAAGACTTGTACTACGATGTCAATCTTATTAGGCAGAAGTCACTAACTGACGAAGCAAAGAGTAAAGCATCGACAGACATAAAAATCACATTTCAAATTTGCGAAGCTTAATGTGTTACAGGGAATATGCTCATACTTCTAGGGAAATGACTCAGTGAAGTATTTCCAAAATAAATACTTTAGCTAGAAAACGAATATTCTTTCTATAGGTAAGTGTGACCACTTAACAATTCAAGCCACAGAATGTCTGACTGAACTGTGGCCTCTTCACATTTAAATTTCTGGGCGTGACACTATTTTCAGCTGTAGTCAGACCCTCATCTGTAGTAAAACTCAGTGCTATCTATCTCCTGATCAAATGTTCTTTTGCTACGGCAATTTTAAAGTAGAATTGAAACTATAATAAAACTGTGGATATAGCCTCCTTGCTAATTTTGCATATTAGACATATCTTCAATAGCAGGTGTTAATTTCTAGGTAAATTCTGGTTGGGCTTCTTCTTTATTTTTAAAATTAATTAATTAATTAACTTATTTTTGGCTGCACTGGATCTTCGCTGCTGTGTGCAGGTTCTCTCCAGTTGTGGCGAGCAGGGGCTACTCCTCCTTGTGGCGCGCGGGCCTCTCATTGCGGTGGCTTCTCTTGTGGAGCACGGGCTCTAGAGCACAGGCTCAGTAGTTGTGGCGCACAGGCTTAGTTGCTCTGCGGCATGTGGGATCCTCCTGGACCAGGGAATGAACCCGTGTCGCCTGCATTGGCAGGCAGATTCTCAACCACTGCGCCACCAGGGAAGTCCCTTGGTTGGGCTTCTTGAAAGATGATTCCTAACAGCTGCTATTCTCTAAGTGTTTTTCTGAGAATTCCAGTTTCCAGGCCAAAGGGAGCAATTCCCCTTGTGTCTGTGAGTGTTCTGATGCCAGCTCTTTAGAACGATATTAATCTCTATGCCACAGATTCATGTATTTTTAAATCTACTTCAAGAACAAAAAGGATATAACGGCCCATTAGGAAACATTAAATCCTAATCATTTCGTTAATGTTCTGGCTAATATGTGTTCTACAAAGTTGCTCACTTTTATAACTAAGATTCTAGTGTCACGGGTTAATGAGCAACATAGCTTCTAAGGCTGTGCATCTGCCATCCATCCATGATCAGGAAAGGACTAATCTGTCGTCCTAGCAGACGGATCAGAAGTCCTGTAGGGGTAAATTAACCCCCATTCTTTATTGCTGTGTCTTACAGATTCACAGAGCATTTCTACATATGATCATATTTGATCCTTAAATCCAGTCAGGAGGATGTGTATTATTATTCTCATTTGTTTGAAGGTCCTGGCAGGGAAGCACAGCATCTTTTGTATCATTGACCAGAAAGAGCTGTGGGATGAGATCTCTTCTTATTGGGAAGGTCACTGGCTGTCTGTGCAGCTTCTGGAGGGATGCAGTGGGGGCACTGACGTGCACACACTCAGTCAAAATGACCCTGGGTTACCTAGTTCCGATTTTTGGATGAGGAGTCAGCGTTTCAACCAAACAGCAGTTACACGGCAGAGGAAGGTGGCAAACTCAGGCTGCTGACTTGCTCCTTGCCTTTTTTGTTACGTCTTATGCCAAGTTCCTCGGAGGCACCAATGCTAACAGCCTCTACATCATATTCACAGTAGATGAGAAAGGTTGTTGAGCCTGTCTCTTTATGCCCCATCCCTGCCCGGCCCTGGCCTCGGGGAAGGTGATTACCCTCAGCTCTGGGGCGTCCTGACTGTTGTCTACGGTAAACCAGTTGTCCTATTAGGTGGCTGTTCCAGGGAAAGGCTTGAAACCCAGCTCCCATAAGGCAGATGTGGGAAAAAAATCTGCTACAAGGACTAAAAATTTTTTCATTTCTATGAAGCCACTATAATTGCTTTTTTCTGGACATTGTCACAGTAGCATAACCAGAAAAACAACCACCATAATAGTTAACACGTACGTAGCACTTACAATGTGCCAGCCATGGTTCTTAGCATTTTATGTATTTTAACTGACTTAATCCTCACAACAGCTCCTGGGGTAGGTGATGTTATTCTGCTGACCGTGTAGATGAGAAAAAGGAAACAGGTACCCAGTTATGAAGCCTGGAACAGCTGCAGCCTTCCTGCTTCCAGTCCTAAATCAGTCCTGCGACATTGTCATTCTCAGTTACAACTGAATATACTTGGGCTCATTCTTGGTATAAGTAATTTGCTTAAATTGATAGCCAGTAAGAAGCAGACCTAATTTTGGAAGCCAGACCAAAGTGGCAAAACAGACATAGTAATAACCTGGGTCCTTGATGACATCACCGCATCATCAACCAATCTTGAGACCTGCTCTACTTCTGGGCTTTGGGATGCGAGATGCTAGATGCCCTTAATGCCTATGGCACTTTGAGTCAGAGTTTCTGTTACTCCCAGCATAATAATGGTCCCAAGTGATCCAAGAGTCATATTTTAGCACTGACTACGGATGCAGCTACCTGTGTTTGGATTTGGCCTTGTGATATTGGGTCAGTTATTTTTTTTTTCCCTCTGAGGGAAAGTATCCTTTCCCTTTTTCATTTGTAAAATGGGAATGATCTTGGTACCTATTTCATACGTGTGGTAAGGATCAGACGACATGATATATACAAAGCAGTTGAAACGGTGCCCCAAGTAGAGCTCATATTAACGAATATTTAGTGAATATTAGTGAGTTTAAACATTATTATTTTTATTATTATTATTTTATTATATTTATTATTGAGCCTTGGTATTATTCTAATCCATAAAATGTGAATAACAATAAACTTGTAGGGCTGTTATGAGGATTAAATGACATAACCCATATAGAGTGTTTAGCAGAATATTTGGCATATAGAAAATGTTTAAAGAAATTTGGTAGTTTTCTTTCCAATTAATTTTTTCTCTTAATCAAAATAATACACATGTGATATAAAAGATAAAACAATTACTAAACACTTTTAAAGAAAAAAAGCAGTCCTTTCTATTTCATGAGTTAAAGCTATCATAGCATGTTGTTTTTCTTTAAAAAATTATATACACTAAAAAATAATACTGTCATCGTTTATGTAAAGATTTACTCCTTCAATAAACCAGTCTGAATACGAACTTCATACTTTTTTTTTTTGTAAATGAAAACAAATTATAGTCTGTGCAAACTCTTACATAAAAAATGCCATACTATTGTACAAGCAATTGGTCTATTTCTGAAATGAAAAATGGAGACATGTCTGGCAAATTATATTGCTTGCTGAACCATAAACTTGTATAGATCAAATATCCAAGTATAAAAGTTAAATATCTAATACTATACCCCGAAAGAAATATACTATCTGGATAAACTGAAACTGTGATCTGTAAAAGTCTCGGGGTTTAAGTATAATTCTGGTTGAAATAAACATTAATAATAACCACCTGCTTCTAAAAAATTTCCAAATACATTACAATTAGCTTTCTAGTCCTCTCAGAAACTGATGAAGCTTTCTATAGAAGCAATAAACTATCACTCCATTTGCATTATTAAATTTAGTAATAGAACGAGGGCTCCTATATATCAAAGTCTTATTTACTGACACATATAAACCATAGAACTGTTTACTTCAATCTTTGGGAGTTAACAAATTTTAACCTATCAAGTTTCATTTAGGGGATATTCCTACTAATTGAATAATATCCAATTCATAATAGACATGCTATGTAACCAAATGCAAACATTAATCTCAGTAATTCTTAGTGACATTGTGCTTTCTCAATAAGTATTTGTTGAATAGATAAGAACACAGGAGTAGATAAAATGCCCATTCAAACTATTAACTTTTTCCATTGCAGATTTTTACCTAGGGAGCTATATCTATATGTTGCATTATTAGAGAAGAAGAGAGATATTTAGTTATATTAATTTGTCAAATACATAAATCTCTAGTATGGGAAAAGGCTGTAGTACTATGTTTTGGATGTATTTAAAGTCTTCATCTATTCAATTCTACAAATACCAGGTCAATGTCTTTTGTGCAAGACATTGTTATATGCTATGAGAGAATCAAAATGAAAACTATACCATCTTGGTCTCTTATTAAGATGGGATACTGAAAACACACTTACAAAAACTATAGTATAAAGGGATATATATTAAAGACATAATCCACAAGGATGGGGAAAACATGAGAGGAGGTAAAGGGCACACAGTTTTGAAAGGCAGAAGCAAATGGATGAGTGGGAACCAACGTCAGTAGGGAAAGATAGGGACAGACCCAAGTTACACTTGCAGAGTCATAAAAAGCATCAGTTACTTCTGGAGCGGAGGTAAAGAGGATGGTTCTGAAATTAGCAGCCTGGGTAGAATCTGTCTGAGAACCAGTTAGACCTCTGATGTCTTCTGCCCCTCACTGCTACGTGTCCCTCCTCCCCCACAAAGTCTGGAGTTGTATTCACTAGAGAGGGAAAATGGAGGCTCTTGATCTGTCGAATGCTACATATAGCTGAGGGTGGATGTACCATGCTGACAACGTGGGGATTCATGATCAGATGCACGCCAAATAAGGAACGCAAAGACCCCAGCCTCTGTCCCTAACTGGTTCTCAGGAGGCTGGCTCCTAGATCTCTCTCCTCTAGATAGAAATTGGAAGATTTTTTTCCTGAGGAATTTGGTCTATTTCAAAGCAGAAAAGGCAAAGACACTGACACCTGGAGTTCCCGAACAAATGGTCCACACAGGTCAATTCACAGTGTAGCTCATAGCTGAGAAGCCCCATGATGTGCTCAGCAGAGCCAATCGAGTTTTAAAGCCCTCACTAGTTATCATGCACGGAAAGCCAAGGATGAGAAAAATCTGAGGAAAGCCTCTCGAAGATAAAGACTCAAACTAACAGACAGGAAAAAAAAAAAAAAAAAAGGCAAGCAACTTTGAGAAAACAGATTATGCTGGGAGAAAAAAATCTACAAAACAAAACAATTAGGAACATGTATAAACCCCAAATAGGATGCTATTAATGCAGGACACTCAAATTTTAAAAAAGAGCATTTGAAATTAGAAACATAGTAGCACCCCTGGAAATTAAGTAGAAGGGTTGGAAGATAAAGTTTTAAGAAATCTCCCTGAAAGTAGAGTAAAAAGACAAATGAATGGAAAATAGAGAAAAGGCAAGAAGCTAGAAGATTGATCCAGAATACGCAATGTTTGAGTGATAGAATTTCCCATTAGAACATGGAGTACACACAGCATGGAGGGGAGAAAATTAGCAACAAATGATTTAAGAACATTTTCCCAAAATACAGGTCAGAAGTTTCCAGAAAGAAAGGGCCTGCTAAATGTTCTGCGTGAGATGCCTTGTTAGTGAAGAGTCTCACGTTTCCCAGAACTCATCCATTGCCGGATCTAAAGACCTCTCAGGATCCCTTGAGCCAGACCACGATTTCACTCTCAGTGCCTTGAAATATGAAAGACTAAATCCAGGAACTCTGGGTGATAATTTAATTGAAGAATAATAAAGCAATATAAGAAAACTCCCTGGACGGTCTCATATTATTTAATAAGCCCCTTAAAGATAAACAGGAGGGGGGAATTTGTCAATAATGTCATATTCATGCAACTTTTTAGAACATTCATCATCAAAATGTGATGTGCCTTCTGGGCTGTTAACTTCTATGAAAACGGTGTTTGTGGTTCCAAATGGTGCCAGGTGTTGCCAGTGAAAAATGAATAATTCTTAAAGCCTTTCATACCATTTGACCAAATCATCGTTCTCAGCCACAAACGAGCCATACGATATGTTCTTCAGAATTTTCAGACCCTCTAACTTTGAACTCAAACTAAAACCTTCCCTAAACAAAGCATTAAAAAAAAAAAAAAAGAGTAGCAAGGATAATCCCTGTTTAACTTCCTAGATTCCTTCCATTTATCTTCTATTCTCAACGATTATTTAATTAATCCCCACTTCTGCAAGTTATGTTCTAGCTGCTAAGAGTATACAGAAATAAAGGAGAATTCTTGGTCAAGATGGTGGTTTGCAACAAATATAAATGCACTTTCGTTCCCTCCTTAAGCCACTAGATCAGTCCTAAGAGTTTTAAGAAAAGCACACAGGTACGCAAGGATGAAGCCAGGCTTTACCTTCTAGGAGCGAGGCTAGGAGACTCTCTTCTGGGATATCTGACAGCTGGAGAGCAAAGCCAAATCCACCCTAATATGAAGGAGGTGGCCAAGAAGACTCACGGAATTCGTCGAGATTTTGGGCAATCCCTCCCTGAAGACAGGGGACAGAGACCACGGCAAACAGGGGAAAACAAATGAAGCGCTTGGAAGAAACAGACACCCTAGTGGCAAAGATAGCTCTCTTTCTCCAGAAAAAAAAGACCGTCATTCATATCCACAGAAAGCAGAGAGAAAAGTATTATAACTATGAAGTAAGATGAAGATTTTGTAAAAAAAACGATCTTTTGGGTACTTAAAATATTATGGTGTAAATAAAAAGCTCATTTAGAAATGTTAGGCAATAAAGTTAAAGAACTCTTCCAGAGAAACTCCAAAGAAGTTTAAAAAGTTGTTCAAGAAAGGAAAAGTGTATGTATTTCACCACATCTTATCTGCAAATACCATTTTTACAGCCATAATAAAATAAACACTGAATAAGAAAAATAATAAGAGCAAACAAAACACAATTCACCTTGCTAATTTGCAAGAGTAGATGTGAAAGCCTATATTTAATGATTATCTTGCTGAAACGGTCTGTTGATCTTAAAAATCTAAATTAGAAAATGATTTTGTTAAAAAGAAAATGAGAATTTGCTTCAGAGAATACCTAGTGAAAGATGACCAAAACGGTAGATATTATGAGATTAAGCAAATTGTCTGACTTAGTTAACTGTGGTTTTAGGTAATATACTTTTAATAAATTAAAGTAATGAATGTATGTACTGCTTGCAAGGTAGAGGAAATTAAATTCAGTAGCTCTGTCATGGAACAATACCCCTATCCCCCCAGCCCAGAAAATAATGAGCTCCTTTGGAATATATTACCCTAATGGAGCTCATTCCCATGATGCTATGGAATGAAAGGAATGAAATATTGGTGCAAATGTAGGCAATCATTAATGCTGACAGTGTGATTCAGTGAAGCATAACTCCCTGTTGTTTTTATTTTTAATTCTTCTATTATTATATGGCTTCAATGAAGTTTACATTGATATTTCGCAGAGGTCTTAATAGTTCTTAAATTTGACTTAGGAATCAAAACGAAACAACCAGCTAAGCTTTCCAAGAACAAAATTTTGGAAACAAAACTTTAAATGTTGTTAAGTGGGTTCTACAACAACAGAACCATTTAAGAGACCAATTTAAACTCAAACCACCTAGAATTTTCAAAAATGGATCTGTGGCTAAAGATAGAACATAGGCGACAATTTACAAGTCTTTAAAGTGCTGGCCCCTGACTCTAACTTGCAAAATGTAAATCATCTAGAAAACTCCAAAAAACATGTTTGGCTCAGTCACTGGTGTTCATCCTTGGTAATACAAATAAAATAATTATTAGTTTGATCAGGAAACAAATTGTCCACAGGCACTTTGTCTTTCTATACACACTATCTGCATAAGAATCTAACTTTCGGACTTCCCTGGTGGTCCAGTGGTTAAGACTGCCCATTTCCAAAGCAGGGGGTGTGGGTTCGATCCCTAGTCGGGGAAGTAAGATCCCACATGCCAAATGGCATGGCCAAAAAAAAAAAAAATCTTTCAAGATCAAAATAACCAAACATTTGCTTCTAAAATGTCCACAATTTCCAGATTAAAATATTTTCCAATGCATTTGACACCCCTCCCCCATTTCTGGAGAACATTGTAATTGTATGGCCTCCTGTCTTAAACTGAATGATTTCTGAGCGGAATGATATCAATAATATTGGTTTAGAAGTTGTATTTTTATGTCACATATAATACACAGATGACATATTCAAAGTCTGAAATGAGTATAGGCAGCCATGGCAGAACTGAAAATTGCATCATTGGATTTGATGTTCTACATTCATTCAACTTTCAACATTCTTTGGTTGCAGGCCTTCAAGTGCAAAGACATTGTGGAGATGACCCAGAGGAGTGTGGACCTGAAGATGCTTTTCATCTAGACATGAAGACAAGCATGTAAAGAACCCAATCATCTAACAGAGCAGAATGGAGAAAGCTCTACAATGGGCACACAAGCATACATGGCTGCCGTTCACCCATAGGGTGCTTACGTGGAATTTGAAGAAAAAGATGCACCTCTGGACGGCTGCAGCTCTGTGCCTCCTGGGAACACGGGGGCAAGTGGAGACTGTTGCATTCAGCCCCGTAAGTTACTGCTTTGGAACTGCAACATCACTTCCAAATGGGCACACACAGGGAGCCTTCCTGGAAGAGGTGGCATTTGGCTTTGGAAGAATGGGCGGCATCTCAGTCAGTAGAGAAGCCTGGGAAGTACAGTCTGTTTCTCACTCTGGCCCTTTTCTCAATGATGGAAATGGGGATCCAAGACTCATTCTGAAGAAAGCTCGTTTGAGCAGCGGAGGTGAATGTACCTGTCACATCATCTTTTCCACATGGCACCCTGCTGCATAGGACTCTGCCAGTTTAGTGCCCCCATTTATTTCCTCAGTACTGAAAATAGGATTTTACTTTTATTTCTACATAGACGGAGCACAGGAGGGATAGTAAATCGCCCACCTGTGGGGAGTTTCACTTGGTCCACATTTAACTGCCCAGCAAGTTTTTCAGCTGTCTGTCCATTTGAAGGAGCCCCTGTGTTTCCACAACCCATGAAACATGTAACGATTAAATTTGAGATTTTTCTAATTGAGAGTTAGAAAGCATGACTAAAGCATACGTGACCATAGTAAACTGTTGGGTCTAGGCTGGGCATTTTTGACAAATGGCTGGTTATGTGTAGTGAAGAAGTAAACATTAGACACAGCACCAAATGGCGACTCCATTGGTCTGATGCCATGTTTTTAAAACACCCAGATGGCCAAATCCTCACATCCATGGCATGAGAGCGGCATTATGAATCAAAATAAGAGAAAGGATGCTGGGACCCAAAAGTGGTTACACTACAGTGATAAAAGGCTTACAACCTAAGCAACGCACGGGGATTAATAAAAGGTAAATCTGGCTGGATTTAATGCTGACCTTCAATGAAATAATTTACTATCCAGCAATCACAGATGGGTTTATAGGGGAAAAGACTAGCTATGTATAATTTTACGGCTAAGAGAAAGGATCAAAATGCAAACATAATCTTTAGAATGAATTTGTTTCTGGCTAAGAGTACCACGGAGCAGTTAGGGTCCATAAAGTAAATGGATGGAAGACAATGGTCTAAAAATATAATTTTTTTAGTTTGGAAAATATGGTCTGACTGATGATGATTTTTTTCTACTTTGCCTGTGACAGAGAAAGTCTACCATCTTCAAACTATGTTTGTTGAAGAATCAATCAACAATACATAAAACAACAACAAAACAGTTAATGGATTATTGCTTAAAAATGTGGTGAGGCCAGTTTCTTTTTTTGAAAAAAAATACTGGGTAAACACTTGTGCTTCAGATCATGTCTTTGAGCTTTTTACACAGAACTTGTTATTTTTACATCTCTGTCTTCTTTGCCAAAGGTGCTGATTAATAGGTGATTCAAGGTTTAAAAAATGCATGTCTACCAACTTGACCATTCTGATTGAATTAGGGGCTGACTGGGGAAAGAGATTATATTTCTGGGAGCCTGTACAATATTTCATAGTTCATAAAACGCTTCCACATTTGAGTGAAATTATCCTGAGGCAATTCTGGAAAATCTCATTTCTCCATTTTTTAGCTCAGAGAACTGCAATGCAGGTTGTCACAAGTGACTCCAAGCACCAGCATTTAAGCTGTAGACTCGTGCACCTTCTCTGAATTATCCAGTAAGTTCAAACCAAAAATAAACTACTTCAGAGATTTCTTCTCCCTTCCCCTCCACCCCACACTTTCTCCAGTTGACTGTTTAGCATCATAGAGCAGTGGGCTAAACTATCTACTCATCCTGAATTTCAAAATCACCAGCAAGCAATTAAATAACCAAGTTTCTTTTTCAAAAAAATCTGCTCTAAAAATGTCAAGATACTAAGTAATAATTCATAGATTACCCATGTTTCCATTCTGCATAGTGGATAACTTTGAGTAGCATAAAATCTGTGAATTTACCTTTCTGTGGTATCCTACCACAAAGACCACAGTTCCTGACTAACTAATCATAACTTTGGGTATGCTAATAACAGCCAAGCAAATTTAAAGATCTTCCTTTAACAATACCCAATTAAAGGACAAGGCTGAATAAACCATGGAAAAAGGTTAGGTGAAGATCTTATTTTTTTATTTTTTTTTTTAAATTGGGTTTTTTTTTAAACTTTTGGGTTTTATTTATTTATTTATTTATTTATTTATTTATTTATTTATGGCTGTGTTGGGTCTTCGTTTCTGTGCGAGGGCTTTCTCTAGTTGTGGCAAGTGGGGGCCACTCTTCATCGCAGTGCGCGGGCCTCTCATTATCGCGGCCTCTCTTGTTGCGGAGCACAGGCTCCAGAAGCGCAGGCTCAGTAATTGTGGCTCACGGGCCTGGTTGCTCCGTGGCATGTGGGATCTTCCCAGACCAGGGCTCGAACCCGTGTCCCCTGCATTGGTAGGCAGATTCTCAACCACTGCGCCACCAGGGAAGCCCTAGGCAAAGATCTTAAGTTCAACTTACAGACTCCTTCTCCTACCGTTCCTCCCTCCCCCAACAAAGCCAGGAAAGTAGGTGGAAGAGAAGCAGATATTTAGAAGCATTCGCTATGCAAAGCTTCCCAATTAGTTACAGCAGCAATTATTTCCTCAGAAGTTCCACAATATCAAAAGCAGTTTATTTCATTAGCACTAATTCCATTTTGAAGGGCAACGCCAATTAAAGACTTTTAACTGAGCATCATTCATGGTTTAATAGAGATTCTCAATGTAACTGATTTAGAATTAAAAGTATAATTATAGAGAAATCCAGCAATGTGCTTTATAAGAATTAAAAGTATAATTATAGAGAAATCCAGCAACGTGCTTTATAAGAATGAAATTAGTATTTCATACTAATTTCCTTGAACTTGTTTGGCCTTTTTTCAACAGCTTTTGTGGGGTTATATCAAATTTCTAATTTGCAAAAAGTAGGAAGCAAAATTGTGAAAACGATTTTAGTATAAATTATTAAGGAGTGGTGTGTAAATATCCTGAAGAAGGTCACAAGGAATCCAGCATGTGTCTCATAACAAGAACATCTGGATTTATTTCTCTGATTAGGTTCACAGATGGAGAATAGATGGAAATAGTCATTCAGGACTAGTTCTTAAACTGGCAAAATCTTAGGCAATATTCTTATTCTTTAGGTAGAAAGAAATTTGAACAACAGATAAGTGGCTTAGAAACTACTTCCATCATAGTCCCTCAATGGCACTCATTAATAAATTGATGTCAATCACAAAGGAGGTTTCTGGGGAAGTGTTGCAGGGTTTCATCTTTTTATCTGTCCTCTTCAGCATTTTTCCAATTACTTACATTTCTTACGTAAAGAGACGGAGGGCAGACTCCCCCCACTTCATTTATAGTTGAAGTTAACTTCATGATTAGTAAATATGCTGAATCAAAACTCTCTTCACATGATGTAGCCACGGGCTGAAATCTACCAAGTTCCTGTTTAATTGGAAAAATATAAGGTCCTACACTTGGCTGTACACAGAGGGGAATATGTAGCCTAAGAGTCTTAGGAATTCGATTCAATAGGAATTCCATACGAGTCATTAATATAGCCTCAAGAAAAAAAACAAAACAAAACCCGAACATGATCCTAGGCTGAATTAGTAACAGCAAAACATCTAGAAGTGAGAGGATGGCCGTGCTCTGCCCTGTGCTGCACTCAATTCCGGGTGTCACTCGGTAAGAGGAGACAGAAGGGCTCAGATGACAGACGAACACAAACTTAGGTCATTTGTGAGAGGGCTCATTATTTATCCTGGGTCAGAATAGACTAAGCACTTGAGTGGAACATGAAAACTCTCTTCAAATATTTCAGGGTTTGATATTTAGAAATGAGGTTTAAGAAAAGCACTTAACCTTTTTTTCCCCTTCTAATGGGCATAATCACACTATTCTATTGACTCCACCTGTGAAAAGTGGGAACTCTTTTTCACCATGTCCTTTCTATTGTCTTTCCATTTCCCAGTTTATATTGATTTAATGTGTTATTTTAGATCTAATTTAGGGTTAAATTAATTTATTACATTGAGTGTTTGAGATGAATCAATGAACAAAATGGACAAGGACCTCTGCCCTTGAGGACTATATGTTCCAGCATTTGGGAGATGCTAGAGGTTGGGAGGAGGGGAGAGACAACAGCAACAACAAAACCATAATAAATAAGCAAATTATTAAGTATGTTAGAAAGTGAAGAATGCTATAAAAAAGAAAAAATAGAGTTTATTGGGGGAGGAGGAAGTTTGCAATTTTAAATAAGGGGCAATGAGGACATTTCTCATTAAGAAAGTGGTATCTGAGACAGTCTTAGGAAGGGGAGGCAGAGAGACATGAGAATAACTCTTGGATGAAAATACCAGGCAGAGGAAACAGCATGTGCAAAGGCCCTGAGGCAGGCAGGTTCCCAGCCCAGGGAACACAAAGAGGCTAGTGTGACTGGAGCGGTGGGCAAGTAGTAGGACAGAAGATGAGGATAGAGAGGTCATGAGGAGGTCAGGAGGAATGTTTCTAAAGCTCAGGCAGGGCCCTGTAGGCTGCCGTAAGGACTTGGTTCTTACTCCACGTGGAAAAAGGAGCCATGCAGAGTTCTGAGCAGAGGGCTGCCAGGACCTCTGGTTTAAAAGGATCACTCTGGGGCTTCCCTGGTGGTGCAGTGGTTGGGAGTCTGCCTGCCAATGCAGGGGACACGGGTTCTAGCCCTGGTCCGGGAAGATCCCACATGGCATGGAGCAACTAAGCCTGTGTGCCACAACTACTGAGCCTGCGCGTCTGGAGCCTGTACTCCGCAACAGGGGAGGCCGCGATAGTGAGAGGCCCGCGCACTGCGATGAAAAGTGGCCCCCGCTCACTGCAACTAAAGAGAGCCCGCGCGCAGCAACGAGGACCCAACGCAGCCAAAAATAAATAAATAACATAAATTTAAAAAATAAAAGGATCACTCTGGCTACAGTTTTGAAAACAGACTGTAGAGGGGCAAGTGTGAAGAGATTCAGACCAAGTCTCTTCCATTTATTCCTTAGTAAAGTAAAACGGAAGTGATTTAACAGTGCCATTTTGCATTGGCTGTATATTTTTTTAAAATTTTACTAGGAAAAAAATGAAACAGAACATGTCACAAAGAAATCATTGAACTATATGACTGGAAGAAACCTTGAGAAATAATCTATTCTACCTTGCCTCAACCAGATAGCCTCCCAGTCAATGATTTCAGACATGTATGAATCTGTTTTACCTTAGAATACTTCCAGTAAAAGAAATTTCACAGTGCCTTATAATCCATACTCCAAAGCTTCACAGATGTCTCTTTCAGAAATGCCTGCCTTATGTCAAATAAGAATTCTTCATTCTATAAATTACAATTTATTTCTCTCTCTCTCTCTCTTTGAAAATGGGAACTTCTTAAAACAAAGAACACTAAATGTAGAATCAAAAATCCGGATTTCTAATACCAGGATTCTAATCACAGTGGCATACCATGTAACCTTTGTCAGATCACTTTGTTTCTATGTATAAATTAAGTAACAGATGTAGACCTTCCTTTAGCTCCTAGGAAGAAATGAGCTCTATAAGTCTAAGACATAATTAGAATCATTGTTGGCATTCTTCTCATTAGGAATGGAGAATTAATCCAATCCCTTACTAGGATTTTAACTCAGCAAGATGGTGTATGTTGCCTATAGATATGAAATCTTCAGGGAGCATTGAGTCATTAATTCTGAGTCCAGGAAAAAAAAACCACTCTGAATTCACCAAAAGCTTTTAATCCAGATTTAGATTCATTCTTACTCTATTACAATGAGTGACCTTTAAGGAAGAAATCCTGACAGTAATTTAAAAGAAGTTTAACAGAACACTTCAATATAGCTAACACAGACTCCCTTAAAAAAATATACTTCAGGTGTTACAGTGATGAAAATTAGATATTTAACTGAGTGAAAATTTACTTGATGACCATTCAAATTTAAAACTCAGTAGCTCAGTTTCCCAATTTAAAAAATATATATAATTTAAAAATACTCCCTTCGTTTGGAACCATTTTTCTTAAGGTGCCAGCAATAGCTAACGTCGTGAACAGCATGGAGTCCACGTTGACCACATCTGAAATAGAGTTCAGCTTCCCTCCTGCTTTCCCAAGGATTGTTATTAAAATCATTCATTCTTAGCCCCAGGCTCAGTTTTGTATTTATTGTCATTATTGCTTCCGCCCTCCCAAGCCCTCACTGAGTACCGTGGATTCCATTTTCAGAGATGCCCGATATTCTTTGCTCTATGGCCATTGCCCATTTCCCGCGTCACCTCATTACTCATCAGCCTGGATTATCCCTCCTAACTGGTCCCTCGCATATGGCTTCCTCTCTAATTCATTCTCCATGCTGTTTCTGTACTTATTTTCGTAAAGCTTCGCTCTTATTTTTTGTTCAAGTTATCACTGAACCTTCACCAGATGACATGCACTGTATTAGGTGCTGGTGATGTGGGTGTAAATAAGACTTGGTCCTTTCACTTGTGGAAACTGCAGTTAAGTTTGGCAGAGAGACATGCCAGTAAGCAATTTTAACACAGTATGACTAGTGAAACATGAGCATGTGCTATGGCAACAGAAGGAAGGGATCGGGGCTGCCTAAGGTGAGAGGCATTAGGAAAGTCGTCAGACAGGAGAAAGTAATATGAAATCTGTGTACAGAGTGACAAGTGGGCTTGCATCAGGCAGACACAGGGAAAGCTAATTCTCAGCAGAGAGAACAATACTTGCGGGGGGCATGGAGATAAGAAATACAGCAAGTTTGAAAATCTCTAACTCTTCCCAGTTTGCCAGGTTACGGGATGTGAGCTAAGAAAGGTAGAAGAATTGACAACAGAGTTTGGGCAGGAACATTTCTAGAGTGGATTTCATGTAGCAGATAGGCGATTTAGACTTTATTTTGTGCTTCGCAGATACTGGAAGTGATGTGGTAATATTTGGTTTTAGGTAGGTGACTCTGGAAAGTGTTCTACTCATTTGCTGGATGCATCAGGAACTGGCAGCAAGGAGATGAGTTAGTCTCCTGCCAGAGTCCAGGGAAGAGCTGATTAGGGCAGGGGGTTGGAGGGAAAAGGCCCTGTTACACAGTCAGTAATGTGGAGGGTTTTTAGTTTTGTTTTCTAGGATTGATTAGATAAGCCAAGTCATTGCGTATGTCCATATAAATGATATTTGCTCTTTACCTGAAGTACATTGGCCTCTTGTTTCCCCTAGGCCCATGATTTAAAAAAATTTTTTTAAATATTTATTTATTTGTTTATTTATTTATTTATAGAACTGAAGAACACATTTAAAAAACTAAAAATAGAGCTACCATATGGTCCTGCAGGCCCATGATTTTTTAAATTGGGTTCTTCAGGGCCTTAAGATTAGTTAGAGGTCCTTCGGGGGCCTTGCAGGGAACTTCTTAAAACAAAGGCCTTCTAAGGCCTTCTTTGTGCCTTAGAAGGAAGGGGTGAGAAACCAAAAGGCAAAGTCCTTGCACCTCTACCCCCTACTTCAGTAAAGCCAGCTCTGCTTTTATTTGTTTTATGTGTGAAGTTCCACATAAGATTTTGTTTGAAGAAAGCTATCTAAACAACTTTTGCTCAATGTAGAGGGTAGGGCCTATGCAGTTTTAGCATTCGTTTAGTACTGACATCAGACTTGGAGGAGTAACCATTTTGTGCCAAGATGTAGAGAAAGGCTGGGCTGAGCCTTTGTTGTGACCATAGAGAAATACTATACACCAGATGACTGTAGGTCACATGAAGATGAGATTTCTGGGACCAAGAGTGTGTAAAGGTCACAGGTCATATTGGAAAGCTTGTTCCTTCCAGTCTTTCCAGATAACACACCTGCCTCTTGTCATGGGGTGCAAATTCTTATGTTGTAGGGAGCAGGTTATGGAATGCTTCAAAGAGATATAAGGTGTTTTACTTAAATATCATTTGATCAAGATACCATTATGGGGCTTCCCTGGTGGCGCAGTGGTTGAGAATCTGCCTGCCAATGCAGGGGACACGGGTTCGAGCCCTGGTCTGGGAGGATCCCACATGCCGCGGAGCAACTGGGCCCGTGAGCCACAACTACTGAGCCTGCGCGTCTGGAGACTGTGCTCCGCAACAAGAGAGGCCGCGACAGTGAGAGGCCCGCGCACCGCGATGAAGAGTGGCCCCCGCTCGCCGCAACTAGAGAAAGCCCTCGTACGGAAACGAAGACCCAACACACCCAAAAAAATCAATCAATCAATAAATTTATTAAAAAAAAATAAAGATACCATTATGACATCAATAAAATCTTCTTCACACTAAAATTAGGTGAGCTGAATTATCTCTGTCCTTCCTACATAACCTGGAGAGCCCACGGAACCACTGCCACAGCTGATAAATGGAACATTCTAGTACTGATATTAGGAAATATAATTGATGGGATCTAAGACTAAATGTGAGACATGAGGGGGAGAAAGAACGTTCAGGTCTTTCCTGAGCTTCTGGCTTGTGCATCTAATGGATAACAGTGGTCTTTAAGCAAAAGAATACACAAGAAAATGAGAAGCATAGAAAGGAAGACATTAAGATTCACTTGGAGACAAGATGAGCTGGACATGCGTGAGCAGCGCCCAGGATGCAGTTTGATAAATGAGTCCAGAGCTCAAGAGAGAGTCTGGGAGGGGTCCAGACCTGGGAGTCATCAGTACGGCATTAGTGGAAATTAACAAAGTGGATGAAATTGCTGAGGGGCCGTTTTTGAATGAGAAGAGAAGGCTAAGGATGGATTGCTGGGTGGCCCCAAATTAAGGGAGGACACAGAAAGAGAGCTCATAACTAAAACTGAGGAATAAACATTAGATAAATGAGAAATAAACCAGGAAAGAGTCATTATCATGAAACCCACAGGAAAAGAGAGTTTTAAGAATGAAAAAATGGCGATCAGTGTTAAATTCTGCAAACAGGCATCCTCTGCTATAATTCTTTGTACCTTCAACTGATCATGGAACAAGGCTCTACTTCTTAGTGTGGAATGGAAATCCCTTCCAAATCTCATTTCTAATCCCTTTTCCCACAAACCCCCAGTATTCTTCTGTGCTTGCAAACACAAAATCTTTGTTCTAATAGCAGTCCTCTTGCCCTTTATGAAATATGTTTTGTGCTTTTCTCATATTGCTCTTTATACCTGGAAGCTTCTTACATGTTATCTTTGCCAATTGGACTCCTACTAATCCTTGAAGTTTGTGGTGGCTTGACTGCAAAAACGGCCCCTGTTTCTAAGCTCCTGGAATACGACTTTGAAGATCCTTGGCTCTTGAATCTGGAGGGCTTCTGGACCCGCTCTTGCCAACAGAATGAGCCCTGTGAAGCGTGCCAGTTCTGAGCCTAGGCTTCAAGTGGCCTTAAGAGTTTTCATTTTCTCCCTTGCAACCCTGCCGTGACTTGAGAAAAAGCCCAGGATGATCTTCTGGAAGATGTCAGACCATGTGAAGGAGAGTCAAGCTCATCACAGGCCAGCTGCCAGCAGTGCAGTTGTGGAACATGTGAGAGAACTCAGCTAGGATAAGTGGAGCTGCCTGCCTGCCTGCCTGACCCAGAGCTGATCATAGATGCATGAATATTTCTAACTGAGCCAGAAGACCTGCAGGCTGACCTTTAGAATCATGAGCAATAATAAATGTTTATTATTTTATGCTGCTGTTTAAATGACTTGTTATGCAGCAACAGCTGACTGATACAGTGATCTAGCTCATGTCTCATCAATTCCGTGAACCCTGCCTTGATGAATCTTGCTAGGAACACAAAGTGAAAAACAAAAGCAAAGTACATTTGAACCTTGAACAACACAGGTTTGAATGGCATGGGTCCACTTGTACATGGATTTTTTTCAATAAATATATTGGAAAAATTTTTGGAGACTTGCGACAATTTGGAAAACCTTGCAGATGAACTGCACAGGCTAGAAATATTGGAAAAATTAAGAAAAATTTGGTTATATCATAAATGCATAAAATACATGTAGATACTAGTCTATCCTTACATAGGCATAAGGTGAATGGTATTTAATATAAAATTGATAATGTTAGTTTTTTTTACTGTTTTATAAGTTTGCTTTCAAAGAATTATATTATTGTACAGTATGCATTTCTCTCTTGTAATTGGAGAAACTGTGTATCAACCTATCATCACAGGTGTTTTGTTTGTTTTGAGTAACAACGTTTCCAATACTGTATTATGAATATGACTGTAATACTGAACTCTGTGCTGTAAAAATTTTATAACTATTCTCTCATTAGCGTACACACAGGCTACCATAAAGCAGTCATACTGCGACTTCTTCATATCAAGGCATGAATCATTACACCTGTAAATATTTTTTTCACATTATCTTTTTATTTCTGATGCCTAGTGTTAGTAATACTTATAACATCTGCAGCGTTTTGTGTCATATAAGACAATATTATGTAGTACCAACAGATGAGTCATCTTGTATTATCTATGTATACATACAGTACAGTACTGTAATGTATTTTCTCTTCCTTATGATTTTCATAGTAACATTTTCTTTTCTCTAGCTTACTTTATTATAAAGGTACAGTATATAAAACATACAAAATTAATAGTGTTAATCAACTATTCACATTATGGGTAAGGCTTCTGGTCAGCAGTAGGCTGTTAGTAGTTAAGTTTTGGGGGAGTTAAAAGTGATAAGGGTGGATTTTTGTCTGCACTGGGGTCAGCGCCCCCAGCCCTCACCTTGTTCAAGGGTCAACTGTGGTCTCTTTCCTTTGATAGAGGCAAGTGGCCTAAAATGAAGCAATACAGGAAGATAGGACCCAGAATATGCAGGGCCTGATGGACTTGTTAAGAATTTGGCAATTTAACATTCTCAAATACACCAAATGTTTTTTCTTTCCTCCTTTGGATAATACCCCAAAACCAACCAACAAAAAAATCTTAAACTTCTGTTTAAGGTTAAGAAGTTTTGAAATCTGGGGACAACTGGAAATCTCCCTGAAGACATTCAAGAGCCCTCTGTTTCCTTTCACTCCCGCCCACCGTGGTGGGAGCCCCCATCACTGCATCGGCCTCCACTCCAGACTCTGCTTTTTTTCCTGCATTTGGAACATGCTTAGAGTCAGACACAATGGAATGAGCACATCTCACCCTCTTTCTGGGGTCACCTTCCAGAGTGGAGGCACTTAAGACCCTCCAAGATTCACTTGAGTTGGTCTCTTTACAATAACACCTGCCTCTGTGCTGAAAACACTTCCGTGAAGGAGGAGATAACGTGTAAAGCCAGGTAGAGAAGCTACTTAGCTTCAAGCACTTCTTATGAAAAAACACTGAACTACATACTCAAAACCATGGAACTCTAAGATGTGCGAAAGTTTTCGAAGGCCTCTGGAAGTGGGACGACTTGATCCTCTTTGATAGACGGGCAGGGATTGTGTGTCTGACACCTTCCTGCCTGAGAGCCGGGGAACACATCATTATCTTCATAATTTAGTCCATGGCTTCGAGTTAGGATCTCAAGTATCAGGGAACAAACGGAAATGGGTGACGCCGTTAACCTAGTGTCCCTGTGCCGGAGACGTTGTTCCCTGAAGCTCATGACTTTGCATCTTTCAGAGTGCAGCTTATTCAGACAAACCCAAGCAGCTGCTGCCTCAGTGGAACGTTTGGCTCGCGTGAAATGCGTGCAGCTGTCAGGGAAAACCTTCTCGGTGCTGCAAACAGAGAAGAGAACTGGCTGGGAGCGCCTCTGTCACAGGCCTGGGTTCCTCCCCATCCAGCTTCTGGACAACTGTCTACACACCAGTGATGCCAGCCAAGCGGCCTGAGACAGAGACAGACACTTCCGCGGAGGCGTGGATGCCGAATACCTCATGCTTTTCAGTGATGCATTTGGAAAACTTCCCAGACTGTACATCTGCTTTGGCATAAAAGCTTGTATTTCAGAGGAGGCTTTCAAGGGAGACAGTGAGAAGAGCCACATCTACTCACGGAGGGAGGGTGACATTTCTTCCCTCTTTCAGGGACAAGTGCCTGCCTTGTCATGCTCTGCCCCCGTCGTTGTAGCTGCTGGTGAATGTGTGTGGTCAGGAAGGGCCCACTTGGTGCGCGAGCCCCGCTGGGGAAAACCCTGCGATTGGTGCTACCGCCCAGCCAGCTCCTAAGGAGCGGGTACTTAGGGTGGGCAGAGGGGACCGCAAGGGGGACCAAGGCCAAAGAGCCTTTTTCACTCTATCTTCCTCATCGCCTCGTAGTATCTGTTTTCCCTTTTTTGTCTTTGCTTTTCAGTGTGGAGGCAGGTAACCAGATGCCAATGAGCTTCTTTTGATATCACTGGAGGAAACTGAGATTTATGTATCATAACTTTCCTAAGGGAACGTACAGGCCCAGCTAGTACTTTGTAAATCTCTTTACTGGGCTAGTCATCCTACTCTGCGATGACATCTCACATTTATATTCAAATGTATATAATTTCAGGGTCAAAAAAGACAAAGACACAAAAGAAGAAATTCTGGTAGGCGTGCAGGAATTCTGGGCACCTGGGTGGGCAGAGTAGGAATATCTGAACATACTTTAAAATGTGCTCTTCTGATATAAAGGTATCATGAGCTCCAAAGAGGTCTATTTTATAAAGAAAGAGAGAGTCTCTAAAAAAACAAGCACATAATCTACTTAGGTTTTAAAACCAGGTGTATTGGGATGACATTGTTTGTTGAATGGACATTTATGGGTTTGTAAATGGACTAAATTAATGGTTTGGGAACTTCTGATGGGGTCAAATCCATGTCTGCCTAAAAGACAAAATGTACAGACAACGTCCAAGTGTAAATTCTTAAAACCGGAAGAAAAATGAAAGATGTGAGATGAGATTAGTCTGACGGCTTAAATGCTGGCGTGTGCTTGGGGAGGGGCCTGCCCTCTGGGCGCTGTGTCTGTGATGAGGCGCGCACAGCCAGCTGGACAGAACATCCATGAGACTGGAGGCGTTCATATCCGGTGTCTACACAGAAGGGATGATACACATCACTTTTGGTCACTTCCCAAGAACGGCAAGTCTAGTGAAGAGGAGAAACTTAGAACCCCTATCTAGATAGTTTATAAATAACTTTAAAATAAGTTCCTGCAAGGAACTAGATTATAGTTTCTGTTAAAATGTATTTTCCTCCTCAACATTACAGAAGCAAACATAATAGCCAATCAAAAGTGGTACATACAATGTGCCAACTATAAAAGGAATGCATGTTTGCAATTGTTACTTGATATGTTTAAAGGGACTTAAAAACACGAAAAGGAATTTTAAACAATATGAATTATTATTAGGTTTAAATTAACTTAAGGATCTTTTAATGTTCCATATTTTAATAGGAAAAACTAAGCCATCTCATAACCATGCTATCTGAAGAATGGATGACAACATTGAAATGTTTATTCTTGAGATAAGAAGACTTTTTAGGGAAAGATAATACATTAGGCTTGTGTGTGTGTGTGTGTAACCGAAAATGGACTTGTTCTTCATGATTCCCTTTATACATGTTCTCTAAGTACCCTGGTGTTTTCTTTCATAGCACTTTTAACATTTCTAACTAGATGTTCATTTTGGATACATTAATCTCCTTAAGACAAGGTGTGCATTTCTTTTATCCCTGCTATGTTACCAGTGTCTAGTTCACGGTTCGGAATAAGAGAAATGCTAAATCAATATTTTACCAGTGAATGAATGAATACGTTTTGACCATTATTGGACGGAAATAATATTCATCAAACATCTACCATGATAAACACTATACCAGGTAATTATGCATATATATCTCATTTAATCTTCCCTATGATTCTGAAAGATAGATATTATCAGCTCCGTTCCATAGATGAAGAAATTGAAGCTTGCTGAGATTATCTGAACCATCTCTATCTGTTTGGGTCCAAGGCCACTGTTGCTTGGACAACGATGGACATTCTCTGCCACTGCCCATAATGAAAACAGATGCCAGCTCAGTGTAAGGCTGGCCTTCCTAAGAAGTCTGGCAATTCTGGGATGCACTCTCTTATGAGGAACCGAATTCTCTGTCACTGGAATTATGGAGTCTGCTTGACCATCTGTCAGGAACATATAATAGAGAAGATGGGAAAGGAAGTTGAATTAGAAAACCTCTAATGTTCCTCTCAACGCTCAAACTTTAATTTACTGTCTAGCCATATGCTGAAGTGGCAAGAATAATACAGTTCTTCCCTCCATTTGGCATTTCTCCCTTTTTCTTTTCCTTTTAAAGCAGATGGTTGCTATTGTGCTTGTTGCCCCAGGAGATGGATGTACAGAACAACAACCTGAAAGTCTGCTGTCTTTTGGCTTTTCGATTACAAAAGCCCAAGCCTTCAGGGGAAGCTGGAAGCTTAGGGGCACAGATGAAATATTTGAGAGAAAGATTAAAAAAAAAAAAAGATGACAGCTCCCCCACTGGTTTGAAAAAGATAATCTGGGTTGGTGAATTAGAATTAGATAAACAAAGTGTAGACTGTTTCATGAGCAGCAAGGTACTTACTTGGTGCTTCAGAGAAAGAGGTACCCTTTAGCTTCCTTCTTGGGTAGAGTCATGTGGAAGCAGAACTACCCCAGAAAGGGTTTGAGGGGCTTCAGAATACAAGAGACCACACCTGTTTTCAGGAAAACCCTGGGCAGATAGAAGAACCCAGAAAAATGTTGTCTGGAATGAGTGTTCATGCATAGTAGCCAGAGAAGGCACTGGGGACCCCAGGATGAAAGGGACATGCCCCCAAGCAGGGCCTTGGCTTTTCAGAATCCCACCCCCTCCATCACCTAAGCTCAGACACAACTCTGGGGAAGGGAAGGAAGCCTGCAGGGACAAGAGGAATGAAAAAGGGGGCTTGAAGATTTCTTCTAAAACCTAAAGACTCATCAAACCAAAGCTTGAAGATTTCCTTTTAATCCCTTACTTGTCATTCCTGCGTTTTTCTGTTGCCTTTAGCTAGTGGAAACGAAAACACACACATTTCTCCAATGAGAATAGTTGAGTGTGTGTGTTTGGAATCATTCAAATGTGATCTTGTGATGGAATGCATGCTTTCATGGGGTTAACTTGTTTATTTTGAGAGATTATCTTCATCCATTTTCCATTAGCTCTCTAGTCTTAAAATCTGGGTTAGGAGCCTTATATAAAAATCACACCTCTGTTTCCCGCAGAGGTAATGGTTAGTGAAGCAGAAGTGGTGGACAGCACGTCTCTATACCTTTCTCTGATAACATGCCTTTTCTGTAGGTTGTACAGAGTTTGTCATGTCAGGGTCCTTTGTGAAATGGACACCAAAACTGCAAGAGATATAACGGGGCGGGGGCGGAGTGGGGATGTCTGTGAAAGGTGAGGTGCCCAGGGAGGGGGAAGCGGCAGGGGGAGCTCGGTCCACAGCGCTGGTCTGAGCCTTTGGAAAGCAGAAAGGGAAGCAGGAGGGCTGCATAGGAGGGTCCCTGGATGGCAGTGCAGCTCTGAACAAAGGCTCATAAGGCTGTAGAGGCTGTCTGTTAAAGCGGGGCTTCGTCAGGCAGAAGGACCCAGCTCCCGCACTTCCACTGCGCTTAGAGATGCGCTGGGAGCAGCCTGGGGACAGTGTAGCCACGGTGGATGCTGCAGAGGTGACAGCTGGAGGCTGTCGGCTAAGCGGCTTCTTTAAGGCAGACTTTCTCTTGAAAGGAGATTTGAGTGGCTCACCATCCCCGCTTCCACAACCACCACTGTTCAGTTTTTAAATGGAATGAATTCTTAGAATAGTGTGGATCTGGACATGGAGTAGGTACATGAGGAGAGTTCTGGAGAAAGGAAACAGAAAAGGGGATGGGATTGTAATATAGACGAGAAACGTCTGGTTTAAATGAGCAGCCAAGCATCTGAAAACAGGTTATCCTGAAGATGCAGCAGTCACGCTGTTGGAATGACTCATTTCCCCTCACCCCACTAGCTAGAGAACCTTACCTCTTCATATATAGGTGTCCCCCGCTTTTCAAAGGTTCATTTTACGCCATTTTGCTTTTTATGAAAGACCTACATTAGTACCTGTTTTCACTAACGAAAAGATACCCGAGGAAGATGTTCACTTTTAGGAAAAAAAGCAAAAATAGCGTTGTGTTTGTTTCGCAGTGAGCTGAGCCATTGTAAAGGCAGTGGGCACCCCGAGCAGTGAGCGGGGCCCTGCCGAGCCAAGCTCCTTCCTGGGAACCACACTTAGCATCTCAGCATCCAGCTGCCAGAGCTTTGAACCATGTCTCTGAGCATCTGTGCTTTATCTTGATGTATTTTGAGCATCTGTTAGCAAGATGTGTCCTAAGGTCATTGCTTCTTCACTTTACGGCATTTCGGCTTACGAAAGATTTCCTAGGAAGCCTCTACTTTCGAATAGCGGGGGAACCTGTATAGAGTTTTGCAGATATCCTTTATATAGATTCCATTAGCAGCCCAATTAAACCTCTCAGGACAAGTGTTTGAATGCCACTGTGACCGTATATAGCAATGAAGCTTGGAAAAAAATAAACTTCCCCACTTGACTAAAAGGATAAGCAAAGAGAAATTAATGTTCTTGAACTTGCTTTGTTAAAAGGCAAGAATGAGGGAAGTCTTAGTGATTTATTTAAAGTGATTGTTATTGATCAATTTTCAAAAGTGAGTGAACCAAAGAGGTGCTTCAGAAGTAAAGAATTAAAGCTTATTAAATTCAATTTCCTCTGTTGTGAGGAATAGAAAGTTAATGAAACTGAATAAAAAAGGAGGGTACTTTGTAAGTCAGTGACTAAAAATGAGGATTGAAGACTTTTTTTAATACCAAATGGCATAATAATAGAGACTAACTAGAAAATCTCACCCAAGTCTCAGTATTCATGAGTCTATTTTGCTCCGTTGAGCTTTGGCAAGTGTAAGCTCTATATTCCCCAGGTGGAGAGGATATTAAAATCTTTCCCACCTGTTGTCATAAATCTCACTAATGATGGACCTAGGTTTGCCTGGAAGGAAAACCCTCACTGGAGGGAAGAGCCTTTACAGCAACCTAACACACTGGTACCAGTCTTTCCAGTACATTCAAACTTGAGGATGTTAAGTGCAGAGCAGGATGTTGTCTTCCTGACCCACCCGAGAACAAGGTATTTATAGGTAACCCTACATTCCTCTCTCATAGAGCTTCCAGCTGGGGAACAAGCTACCCCCCATCCAGTTTTTCTGGGAGGTGCTTGCTCCACAGAACTCGCTTTATACTCCTGCTACCACCAACTCTTACACCCAGTTAACGATATAATGGGAATGGAGAATTACCACTTTTTTCAGGAGAGCAGAGATTAGAAGGGATGGGGAAAGGGGTACTTTGCTTCCCTAAATCTGAGGAAGGAAAGTTCCAAGGAAATAGCTCTTTAAAGATGGATGTGCCTACAAGAATTGAAGGTTGACAATTCTTTGTTGGGGAGGAGAACACGGGGGAGAGATAGCATGGTGGGTTCTGTCAGCAGAGCTGGGTCCCAGACCACCTTCCTCCTCTTTCCCCTTGACCACCCCTGAGTTTCCAGTTCTTGAAATGGATCCTGGACCTGCCTGTGGGGCTCAGGTTGGCAATGGATGGTAGATGAGATTGGGAACTACCACACAGACTTCAGGGGAATTAGGGTAAAGCTGCCAGTGGGGGCTGGTCAGGAGATGCAGTCACATCTCACACGTTCCATGCCTAGTGGGTCCGCTAAGGAGCGGGACCCTTATCAGTGAGGCTCGTTAGAGACACACCATCCATCCTCGTCACAAACTATGTACAAGCCACATCAGCAGTGTGACTATCCAAAAAGGAAATGCAATGTCACCCCAGGCAGTCCACAAAGAGCCCTCTCGTCTGTACCTCTTCTCCCTAATCCATCATCTGTGTGATACACATGGGAGAGAGTCTCCTGAGAGCCAGACCAAAACCCCTTCCACTCCATGTCATGGAGGGCAGGGCGGAAATGGAGAAAAGAGTTATAAAATGTTTATGAGACTCTGAATTTTAAGAACTCTACGTCTCTGATTTAATCACTAAATAAAACTGAAAAGTTAAAGATTCTAACCATGATTTTATTATGGGCTCACTGAACAAGTAGAAAAGGTAGGATTCAACAGAGCACGTTCAGAACAATAATTGACAAATAAGAGTTTTATTTTTATATCCCAACACATCTTTTTCTTAACAAACCAGTTACTTATTGTAGATAAAGGATTAGCAATAACCATTCTCCTGCTGCTTAAGAAACTGACCTTTCGCAACTCTCTATCTCTGATCTCCTGGTAACTCGGTAAAGATAAGATGTACCGATGACACTGCGAAGCCACAATGAGTATGAGAAAAAGTGACCCACGATTGACAAATTACATCTGGACTGGGATTATATTTTATACATGCTGATGAGAAGCCAGAATTTTTGTCTTTCCCTAGTAAGTGCCATGCTCTGACTGGGGATTCTAGAAGTTATATCTATGGGGGGTGCTACAAAAGACATGAGATTCCCTGGTGTATGAAGCTTTTAAGCCAGTGCAGCTCCTGGACCTGTTTGATGTAAAACTCCTGCTGAATGGATTATTTCAAGAACTCTCAGGAAGAAGAATACCTGACATTGCCTATCAACAAGCTCTGCTTCCTGCCTAGATTCTTCTAAGTGCTGGTGCCAAGTGTGGTCTATGATGGTCTTGAGTCAAAATGTTTAGTTGAACATAAGAAGACTCTCCATGGGTTTGCTCCCATATAAAAGTGGTTGAAAAATACTGCAGCCACAACAGAGCAACCGGGAGAATATTTGTAAGCACCACCGTGCATGTCTTTAGTGTCTCCTCGGGGAATCACATCTACTGTTTAGTGGTTCCCCATCTCTCTCCGTGAGGGGCAGAAATTCTCCCTTCTTCTTCCCAAACTCCCACACATAGCCCAGCATTTTCTTGTGTTGATTCCTAACCTTTGTTTGCTTTTTTCTCCTTGTTCATTGCCATTTTAAATAAAAATTGCTAATATTTTTTGGGGGAGCTGACTCTATTCCACACACTTTTCTTAAGTACTTTATCAGCATTATTTCATTTCATTTCATCCTCACAACAAACTATGAAGTGGGTTGATAATCCTCATTATAAAGACCCAGATAAGTTTAAATAACTTCTCAGGATCATCCAATTATTAAGTCATATAGCTGTGATCTAAGCATGTCATCCAGGAAGTGATTTAAAGTCATATTCTAATGATATAGAAGAATCCTTGATTTTCCCTTTGGTAGCTTATATGAGTAAACTTATTTATAGAACAAATATGTAAAAATACATGCTCTAATATTATTTTTGAAAGTCCATCTTCCCCAACTTCAACTCTCCTCAACACTTCTAGTGGAAAAGAAAAAAAATTGTCCATATGGTGTGTTTTTCCTTGTACGATTCCAAAATAGTTTTAATGACAAACCATTATTGGAAAGGTGGAAGAAATGAAAATTGAAAGGCCACTGTTGTGTGAATAAAAGATAAATTAACTAAGTATCAGCTCTATGTCTAGGACACCCTAGAAGAGACCATGAACCTTGAAGGAAGACCAATTACATGAAATTGAAACTTTTTCCTTAGGAAGGAAAGGGGAATGTGAAAGTTCATATGCTAGAATCCCTCCTCCAATAATGGCAAAGTTCTCCCTAATACACAGCTGATCCAGTTGAGGCACCATTGCAACTACATATGCAATTTTGAAATTATTCACATTTTATCCATTTTTTTAAAAAAATGGGCATTCAGAGCAAGTACAGCTCATTGGGAAAGTGTCTGCACTGAATATCTTGAATGGTTGTTCTTACAAAAATAGAATGATTTAGGTGTGGTATGCCATGATTCAAGACCAAGGGGTTAAATAATTACCGAAAAAGCTTTTCTCCTTTATTGAAATCATTCTAATTCTATCTTCATATTTTATAAGTTCATGTTTAGTTGCTACTGTTTCAAAAAAAGCTTAGGAGATCTCTACAATATATATGATATTATTCAACTCATTAAAAACATTTACTTGTCTTTCTAACTTTTTTTCTAAAGTCCCAATTATTATAGGGACTTTAATATTAATTATAATTAGAAAATTAGTTATAATTGAATGAAAATTAGCCTGGAAAATTTATATAATTAAATGGGTAATTATTTACCTGGAATAATTTAATATGGTGAAGCATTTTTGCAAAGAGACAGTAAGGCATATAAAAACCCAGCCATCAAAAGTTTTAGCTCAAATCACACATTATATGTTACTTTACTGAATTTCAGGGTTCAAGAGATTGGAAAATTCTATCACAAAACGTCAGAGTTCTGCAGAATATGCCCAATGAAATAATGAAAGTATGTTTGTCCCACTGTGGGTATTGGATATGCTGAATTCCACAGTATCTTGAAAATTTGACCTCTTTTTTTGCCTAAATAGAGAAGGAAAGGAAAGTGAAAGAAAGAGCACTAGCCAGAATCCTTTCTAAGCCAATCATGTCTCTTGACAATTCAGGGTGATTTTTGATATCTATATTAGTTTCCTATGCCTGCCATAACAAATTACCACAACTTGAGTGGCTTAAAATAACACAAATTTATTATCTCACAGTTCTGTGGGTCAGAAGACCAGATGGGCTTGGCTGGGAACTTGGCTTAGAGACTCACAAGGCTGAAATCAAGGAATCAGCATTCCTTACGGGAGGCTCTGAGGAGCTTCCAAGCTCATTCAGGATGGTGGCAGAATGCAGTTCCTTGTGGTTGTAGGACTGAGGTCAAAGTTCCCTTTCTGGCTGTTGGCTGGGAGTGGTTCTCAGCCTCTAGAGGCTACTACGTTCCCTGGCTTATGGTCTGCATCTTCAGAATCAAGTCTGCGTCATGCTTTGAATCTCTCGGACCTTCCCTTCTGCCTCATCTTACTGACCTCTCTTCCCAGTGGAAGGCAGTTCTCTGCTTTTAAGCATTCATGTGATTAACTAAGGTCCACCAGGAAATCCACCTATTTTACCGTCCTTAACCTTAATTACATCTGCAAAGTCCTTTTTGCCATGGTAATATATTTACACGTTCCAGGGGTTAGGGCCTGAACATCTTTAAGGGCTATTCTGCTATTAAGAATTGGCCATAGCTCAGTCCTGTTGTGTCTCACCTCTGCCAGATGCGTCCTCTAACCTCCACCTGCTTACTCTGGATGCGTCCCGTAGCCTTTGCTTACTCCTGTATAGGAAGCATACAATGATTCTTCTCAGAAATGTCCTGTTTCCAAGATCCCCATTCTTACTGAATCCTTAGGCCTACTCTTCTGCAGCTTTATGTTGTCCCTTCAGTTCTGACAGATGATCTCTTCCCTGCTATTTGCCTGGATGTTGGAATGTCTGATTTTCCCAGTCCTCTGCCCTGTCCTGGGTGGGCAGCATGGCTTCCAGATTTGTCTGTCCCAATCTGGAATCTCCAAATATGTCTTTCTGGAAGGTCTCAAGTCTTTCCATAATTTCTCTGGTTTTGGCCTGAGCTCCTCATCCTTTACCATGAGGCACTGTTGCTCTCGGTTTTTGTTTTGTTTTGTTTTGTTTTTTTAATATTTATTAAGAGCTAAGAATAGAGCTACCATGTGATCCTGCAATCCCACTCCTGGGTGTATATCTGGAGGAAACCATAATTTGAAAAGATACATGCACCCCATTGTTCACTGCAGCACTGTTTACAATTGCCAAGACATGGAAGCAACCTAAATGTCCATCGACAGATGAATGGATAAAGAAGATGTGGTATATATACACAACAGAATATTACTCAGCCATAAAAAGAATGAAATAATGCCATTTGCAGCAACATAGGTGGACCTAGAGATTGTCATACTAAGTGAAGTAAGTCAGACAGAGAAAGACAAATATCATGTGATATCGCTTATATGTGGAATCTAAAAAAATTATACAAATGAACTTTTTTACAAAACAGAAATAGACTCACAGACATAGAAAACAAACTTATGGTTACCAAAGGGAAAGGGTGGGGGGAGGGATAAATTAGGAGTTTGTGATTAAAATATACACAATACTTTATATAAAATAGATAACCAACAAGGACCTACTGTATAGCACAGGGAACTATACTCAATATCTTGTAATAACTTATAATGGAAGAGAATGTAAAAAAAAGAATATATATATATATGAATAACTGAATCACTTTGCTGTACACCTGAAACTAACACAACATTGTAAATCAACTATATTTCAATAAAAATTTTGAAAAAGAGCTATCACTTGGTATGGAATGTTACTAAAATGTCCTCTCTCTGTTCCAGCATTTCTTCACTAGAAATATGATACATTTATTACCTATGGTTTAAGCCAGTATCCATGTGTTATGTGATGAATCACAAAACAAACTCAAAATTATTTTTCACAAATCTCTATACCTAGGTTAATAGAAAAAAAGATTGTGTAGCCTGGATCAACTATTTTCTAGACACTTTTGGTAAATTATTGAATGATGATTTAGTTACATTGAGGATATTGTTAATACTCCTGAAATGACTGGGCTGCAAATATTCATCTTGGTAATTTGAGTCATTTTAATAAATGAACTGTATTAATATTGTAGCAATCTACTTCGTAATTAGTTATTATGCAACTGGGGGCTAACTGGATATTGGTTGGAATGGAGCAGTCACTGTCAAATCTCTTACTAGGGTATTTCAAATATTATGTGACTTCATAAGCTCAAAGGACAAATATTTATTTTATGTCTACTGAGTGCGATTCATGGCAATACAGACCTGGATTTTTCCCTCAAGGCACTTACAGCCTTTTAAAGGAGGTAGCAGGTACCACAATTCCTGGAATTCAAAGTAGAGAGAAATGAAGCCCTAACAAAGGCACAGATGAGGCATTAAAGAAACTGAGAAAGGAAAAATGACTCCACTATCAAGAAACATACACACACCACTGTTTATAAAACAGATAACTAATAAGGACCTACTGTATAGCACAGGGAACTCTACTCAATACTCTGTAATGGCCTATATGGGAAAAGAATCTAAAAAAGAGTGGAGATATGTATATGTATAACTGATTCACTTTGCTGTACACCTGAAACTAACACAACATTGTAAATCAACTCTACTCCAATAAAAAAAATACATAGTATCTAGTTTAGGATAGACATTTAATAGATGTTATTGAATGTATGGAGCCCCTCATTTGATTTGAATCTTGGTATATTTCAAAGAGGATGAAACCAGCAGTCCATCAAATGAAGAAACGCAAACCAAAGCACAGTGACAATAACAGTTCTAGTTACAGTGTTTACCTCTATGGTTTATATCTCTGTCAACTGGGTCATTCTCATCCGCATCTTTCTTTCTCATCCCGGTCTCTATTACTTAGTCTTATCCACCGTCTCCTCTCCCCTCCCCACCCTGCACACATGGACTCAGGAAATTTCATCCATCGATAGCAGAAAACAAAAAATGTTGGCCATTTTCTTCTTTCCATTTTTACCATGACCATCTCAGATAAGCACCCATCCCTTATGCCTGGTCTGTTGCAAATTGGGCCCTTGCCCTTAGTGTTTTACTCCTCCAAAACTCCTGCTGCCACTTAAACCCCTCATCGTACAACTCCAAACATGTCATTCTCAGCGTTAAAGCTATTCAATATTTCCTGACTACAATCTGGTCCTTACCCTGGCTTTCAAGGGCTCTGTGAGCTGATTAAACCCATGGCCCCCCCTATATTTCCCTCTAGTTTTCTACGCAATCCCTCTAATCCCAGCTTAGCTAGACTACTTGCTATGCGTTGCTTTCCTGCTCTGCTCACACCCTTCCCTATTTGGGGGATGCCTTTTCTCATTGCTGTTCCCTATCACTTCCTATACGTAGAAACTCACCCATCCTTGAACATTCACCATTTTAGCTCCTATAAAGCTCCTCACCTACCACCTAGAAGTGCTTTTTGTCCACATTGGGTCCATTTAACTTTTTCTGCACTTTTCACACTATCCCACAGTACAGTTAAAACTAGTCTTCAAGCTCCTTGGGGGAAGAGTATGTGATTTTTTTTTTTTTTTCATTTTATGTCCTCATGATGGTTACCTAACAAATGATCAGTAATGGTTTAATGAATGGATTATTGTCACCTGGCTCCTCCCTGTTTTATTTCTTTGCAGAAAATTCATTTACTATTTGATCTTCTCTAGTTGGTTGGTTGGTTAAGTGAATCTCCCAACCCCAGAGAGGAGGCTTTATTTGAGAGACCTCATTAAGTTTTTTTTGTTACTAAGACTTCAACGCCCAGGATCATGTCTGGCATGTTCCAGACACTCAGGCAGTAAGTGTTGAGTAAATGAACAAATGAATAAAACTGAAAATTTAGGAGTTAATTTTGGTGTCTTCATACACAAAATACCAGGTATTTTTTACAAGCTCTTTGAAGAGCTCTGATGAGTTTCCTGCTGGTTGAGTCTCTCATTTTAGGTTGACTGGGATACTTTGTGTTTTGGGGGCCACCGTTTAGGGGTACAGGGAACTTTTTTTGCAGATTTACTAGCAGTAGTGAAGAACTTGGCCTCTGGCTTTTTGGGAGTCTGTCTTGGATCTTTTTCTCCAGCGAAGAGTTTCTTTAGTGATTCATAATTACTTTGATACACCAGAAAGACACTTCCAAAGTATCCGTAGACTCAGTATCCTTGTATTTCCAGGCTACTTGTTATATTTACCATTGACAGTTAATTATTATGAAACATGGACATTCTAAGTGTTTCTAGATGATGCTGAAGTTTGAGAGATAGGTAATTACCTGCTAATGTTTCCTACTGCCTGAAATATTCTAACAGGATCATTGCTAACAGGCTCCTTTTTTATTCTCAAGAATAAGACGTTCCTAAAAAAAAAAAAGAATAAGACATTCCTCCATGACAGAGAGACCACTTAGAGATCTCCTATATGGTAAAGAGTACACTTGGAATCTGTATGGAAACTATAAACTCTAAAGAGGTGAAAGTTACCTTCCACTGGCAGCTGGAAATAATGGAGTTCTCCAACTCTAATCTCAGACAGACTTGGGCTTGAATCCTGGCTCAAACACTAGCTGAGTGCACCTGAACAACTTATTCCAGCTCTTGTCTATAAAATGGGAGGAACAGTGGTCCAGTTTCAGGGGGCTGTGGTGAGGGCTAAGTGAGATATTGCACAGAGGTACTAGTGACAACTCATATTTCTTATATGCTCTGCAGTCGGCTCCGTGTTTAATGTGGATTGCCCCCACTTAACCCTCACAATAGCCCATTGAAGTCAGTACTATTATCCTTATTTTTTAGTTGGAGAAACTGAGGCACAGAGAGTTGCCTGAGACTTACCAAGTCCTTAATAAATACATATTGCTAATTATCTGTATTGATGGATGTGTACTATTAGCATATATTTTAATCGAATTATATATTTCTTGGCATATATAATTTGATTAAAATGTATGCTAATAGTAATAGCTTAATGAGCATTACATTGCACCTGATGCTTTAACACTTTATAGGGTCATACTAATTTAATCATCACAGTATGCCTATGTGATGTGATTATTGCTCCCATTTTGCAGATGAGGAAACTGAGGCTTAAAAAGTTTGTCATGTGTCTGAGGTCCCACAGCTAGAAATTGGTAAAAGCCAAGAGTTAAAGCCAGTCTGTCTGAGTTCAGAGCAGGTATGAGTAACCCTAACTTTACTACATAGCCTCCAGCCCAGCTCCTAATACCTCTGGAAGTTTCATATAAAAACATAAAAGGAAATGGGTCTTAGGAGCAGCACTATGGGTGCGTTAGTTTCCTATGGTCGCTGTAACAAATCACCACAAATTAGGTGGCTTGAAGCAAGAGGATTTATTCTCCCAGAGTTCCAGAGGTCAGATGTGTGAAATCAAGATGTTGGCAAGTTTGCCCTCCAGAGGCCCTAGGGAACGATCTATTTCTTGCCTCTTCCAGCTCTGGTGGCTGCCAACATTCCTTGGCTTGTGGCTGCTTCACTCTGATCTTCAAGACCAAAATCTTCAAATTTCTCTCTGCTCTGTCTTTTCATTGCCTTCTCCTCCATGCATGTATAATCTTCCTCTGCCTGTCTTTTTTTATTAAAGACACATGGGATGGCGTTAGGACCCACCTGGATAACTCAGAATAATGTCCATCTCAAGATCCTTAATCACTTTTGCAAAGACTTTGTCATATAAGGTAAGATTCAAAGTTTCCAGGGATTAGACCTGGGATCTATGGGGACACCATTCAGCCCACTAGAGTGGGGAATATTTCATCAAATCCATGAATCCACTGGTGGTGACATCCATTATTATTTTATGTACCAATAATGGGAAAAATACCCAACATGAGCAGTCTACTTAGGAGACCCCCTAACACAAAACGTAGATAATAACTCTACCCTCAGTGTAGATATAATCCAGAAAAAAAATCCACCACACAGAAGGAAGGAGAAGGGTATCTTGCTTATCTCAACCTTGGCAGTGGGTGGAGGGAGGAAAAGGACTCTCTGAGAATTTGAGCCCAGGTGATACTCAGGGGGGTTTAGTGTCTTGTGGTCATGCTCAAGGTCGGTCGTCCATCTCTAAGTGTAGTGCCATGGCTGTGGACGAGTCCGAGTCCTCAGAGATGCACGTCTGGGCCCTCTAACTAGAGGAGCAGAAGTGCTGGCTGAGGGTGAGAGTAATTTAGAACAGAGGGTAATTACTATCCATTGTGGCATCAAGACCAGCACAGCCATGGGGGCTGCAGTTTACATCACTAACCTTTCTTTTATAAACTATCCCAAGAAATGAGACTGCCCCAAATCCTGGAGGAACCAGTCCCATATCAGGTAAACTTATATGAATCCATGGGCCCTAAGCACACAGGTGGGGACTGTAGTGCATGCTGCAGTATGACACCCAGCTCCCCCCTTGATGACTGGGGCACTCTTGTGGGCCAGATGGCTCTCAGTTCAGTCTTCTTCCAGGAACCGCCCTCTCTGGAAGGAAGTAGCATCACCCAGGGTTATGCCCCCTCCCCATATCCAATGCACCATGTCGGGGTACAAAGGCTCAGCCTCCTTGCCTCCAGGGACACTTTGAAGGCTTATCCCAGCTTCAGAGTTCACCCTGGGCTGGTGTGAGGCCACTACTGCTGCTGTATGGCCTCTGAGCATCCCTCTACTAACTCTTCTTCCTTCTTTCTCCCACAGGTCCTGAGAGCACACCTCAGTGGTCCTTCAGCAGGTAATGTCCACCTCAGGGTCTGTTTCCCAGGGAATCTTACTCACTGAATATTTGAAAAATACAGAAACAAGCAATCTAACAAACCAGAAAACAAGAATACAAAAGCCCCAGGCTTTGTTCATCTGTGCACCGTATTTAAAGGCTGTTTGACCTGAACGACCCCACCACTGGGCAACAGATATGTAAACCGTGAACAACTCAGTCATAAAGTTAGAGATCTTTCGAGTTTTAAAATCTTTGCTAATTGGATTGGACCCACCAGATTGCAGACCTTTAAGTATCTGTTCCTTTCTAATCTAACAGCATGTTCTTTGGAGTCAGGCACTTCTGGGTATAAATTCTTGTCCTCCTACTTACTAACTACACATCCTTGCATAGTGACTTAGTGTCTCTGAGCTTCTGTAAAGTGGGGAGGGAGGTTACCGAGCTACCTCACGAGACTGTTGTGAACATTAGGTTAAGTATCCTCCGTGCAAAACCCTGGCGCTCTGTCTGGCACGGAAGAGGCAATTTCTGAGTGTAAGTTCCTCTTCCGGTCCCCTTGAGGGTATCTGAAAACCTTCTCTCATGCTGGCAGTGTCTCCTCCTGAGAATTATTTCAACAGAATAGCAGGAAATGTATTCTTTGTGGGCGGGTACTTTAAATAAATAAAGTTAACATACAGAGTAATAGGAAGAACAATGGCAAATAAATCCTCTCTTTTCTAATTTAAAAGAAAAATTCAAAATCAGAGTCCGTATGTTATTACTAGAAGGCACAGCTGGTCTGACTGTGGTCAACCGACCGAGACTCAGATGGCATGAACCACCCTCCCCGCACCGCCAGCTCCATGGGAACCTCCTATCAGGCCAGTGTCACCTGCCCCACCAGCATGCCTGGTCCCATCTCAGAAGCATGGCTTTGCCTGGCGGTCCTGAGAGCAACTGGCAGCTTTTGATGAGCTGGGGAGACGACGATCAGCTGTTGGTCCAGTTCACTTGCTCTCTGCCATGTTGAAATCTTAGAATCCCCGACCCTCAAAGTCCACACAGAACTTCCACAGGTGTCTGGCACAGCACTGGTGATGGTGGTTTCAACCTGGCTGCTCTTCCAAGGCGACCCTGCCCATTGTCTGCATGAATCAGGTCACCATGAATTTTGGCAGGATTTCTTGAGCCTTAGAAGAAAAATGCATAGGCTCTTCCAGAACTGAAAGGTTGTAAGAAAAAATATTAACTCTGATTTGTAATAAATGATTAATTTTTTGTGAATATCTATCAAGGTGATTTGGAAATACGGGTATACTGATCAGGCAAAAGAGCCGAATTCAGTAATATTTGGCACAAGGCTTCTGAAAAGTTTAACAGAATTGACACAAGAAAAAAAATCTCGTTACAGATAGAAAAAAATCACTTTTCATTTTTGCAGTGCCATGAAGTTGGCTAAGCTTTTTTGCGTATACTAATGTGCACGATAATCATTTAAGATAGGTAGGTTATGTATTCTTAGCCTTGTTTCACTAATGAACAGACTGAAACTCAGAAACATTAACATGAAAAATAAATTAACTTCTTCATTCTCAGACACAAGCTGGACAAAGAGCACACTGTTTCCTGGAATTTCCAGGAAGCCTGGGTAGAAGCTGTGTGTGGAGCCTGTATGTCTTACAGCTTAGCCTAGGATGCGGGCAGGAGAGTTCGGGGCGGGAGAACTGGATGCTGGAAGTGCTTTTCCCCCTACTTTATTATAATTCTCCTGATCTGGAGGTTTTGTAACTGGCCAGACTCTCATGAAAGGCACAGCAAGAACATTCGCTGCTTCTACTCTGGGAAGTGAGTATCAGTGTTAAAGATTCTAACAATCTCACATGGTTATAACATAACAAGCCTCTTCCCTTCACATATTCTCTCATTGGGGTATCATCCAGAGCTGAACTCATTTCCCATTTACAGCTGCCTTGTTGGGCATCTCCACCTGGATGCCTGGCTGGTACTGAAAACTGATCCCGTCCAAATGGAATTAGTTACCATCCCCATCAAAATCTTTCCCTCTACGTGTTAAGCAAACTAATAGCAAGACACCAGACTAATTGCAATCAAATAGTTAATTCTTTGCTTCCTGCCATCTTTTATCTTTTGTGTTTCTGATGACTGTGACCCCTTTGTGTTGCCCTGACCCCAAGCACAATACTTGGAGACATTCACTTAATTAATGCGAATTGGAGCAGGGCTATGTACAAGAAGCTTCAGTAATAAAGGGAGCTTGACACACGGACAAATAACAGAAAGGGAGATGTCTACCAAAAGGGCAGTGAAACTATAAAGAAGGTAACAGTAACGCCTGCTTCTGATGAGATAAGCAATGACTTCCCAAAGGAGGGACACAGGAGCTGGTTCTTGCATCTTTGTTCACTAGGCAGACGGTCAAGGGGGGGAAATTTCAGCTGAAGAGTCAGCACGAGCCGAGGCACAGGCCTGAAAGAGCCTGGCACATCTGGGGAGTTTTGAGTTCTTTCATATCATCTGGATGAGGCAAGAGACAGGTAGGGATCAAATCGTAGGAATCTGCATGAGTTTGCTAAGTGGGGCGGAAGTTTTCTGTAGACCAGTGATCAGTCCTGGCTTCACAAACTGCACAGGAGAATCACATGGAGCACTTTGTATAAATAACAAAGACGCCCCCCAGTTACCCTCCCAAACACACACACATGTAAGAGATTTGTCTGTTCCATCTTTTCGGTCCCTTCCTATGACTTGCCAAGAATGAAGAAGGAAGGGACCGAAAAGATGGAACAGACAAAGTATATCTACCTAGCATCTTGCACCCTCAAAAAAACTCTGTAGTGACAGGGGGACCAGTTATATGAGTGTGCCACTCTTTTGCTTAAAACTAGAAATCACCTGTAAATCACCGCTGGCACTGTAAAAAACAATCAATTCCAAGGCTTCAGTGGCAGGATTAAATCAATCTCTCTCTCTTGCACCTCAGTCCAATGGTACTGTTTCCTATTCCTTCGACATTCTCTTTACTTTTTGGCTTGGCTCATATTTTTTTCCTAGTAGGAGACATTTCCTTAATCTCTGTTTACAAAAACCTCTCCCATTTTTCTTCCAGGGTTGGCTCACATGACACCTCTTCTGCAAAGCCTCCCTTGATTGTCCAACCTCCTTGTAGATTTCATAGCATCTTTTTAACAAACATTTATAATTTTCTAACATCTTCTCTGTAACCATCATCTAACACCATCTAACATGCTGTCAGATCCTATCATTATTGATGCTGGTGCATAATTGGCGTTATTGCAAATAAAAATGATGTCATCACTGTACTTTACCATACATTCTGCTCTACAAGAACTTGCCCACTCCAGGCATAGACTACAGAAAATAAATGAACAACTTATAGATAATTTATAAATGAATTAATAATTTCCAATAAAATTTGAAATAATGAATTGAGTTTTTTTTATTATCTCTATGTATGAAGAATTTTGCTTCTTAACAGTTTTAATAATAAAATTAATAATGAATTGGAGAAAATATAAGACTCATCTTAATATTCTCCCATGGCTATTAGATGTGTAAAGACCACTGATGTTGGCATCAGACAAATATGGAGCTGATACCATTTCATCATTTACTAGTTGTTTGACCTTGAGTAAGTTGCTAGCTCTCTTTGAAAATTAGTCTTTTTCTGTAACATTAGACTTGGCGTTGGTACAAAGTGATGGATGGTGTGGATGAACTTTGTACCACACATTTACATGTCGTTCTTGTTCTTAATTTGCAATGGCAAGATGAGAGAGGATGATTGGACACTTGTTGGTTGCCTATGCTTCATCTTTTTCTCCCTTTCCTCTTTCCCAATAGCTGTTTTTGGGGATTCATGTGATTTTGGAGTAGCTGAGCCCACCATTGCACTGGGATGGAACACATGAGCTGGAGAGGCCAATCAGCACATTCCATAACTCTGGCTATGGTGATTGGTTTGCATAGCCATGTGATCTAATCCAGTTGAGTCCGACAATCCCAGGTCTTCTTCTTGGAATTGTGAGACAAAGGCATGTTACTTTCTTTTAGATGATGTGGGGTATGGCTGTCAGACCATGGACTGCTGCAGCCATTCTTTTCTACCATGAGGGAAGCTGTCCTGAAGAAAACACCATGAAAGGGGGGAAAAACTAAGCAGAGTTAGAACTCCAGTAATATTATAGACCCAAGGATCAAACTGTGCCTGAAGCCTGACCCACATGCAACATCTCAGTTATAAAAGTCAATGAATTCTTTCTTCTTACTTAGGTCAGTTAAGTTTTATGTTACTTGCAAAACAAAGGGCCCTGACACAGAAAAGTACACTGGTGTGTCATCATAAATAATTTTTCTTTTGTCAACTTTAAAAATAAAACCCTGAAAAGAATACATACAATTATAAACCACGTAGCTTCCTAGTATTAATATTTCACAGAAAAAAATCGTGTTTTCATTCTTTCCAGATGATTCTACCCCACTTAAGCAACTCTCTGATGTTATTCGGAAGAGATTTTTATGGTGCTTACTTGTCTGTATTCGAAAGTCAATAAAATCGTGGCACTCAATTTTCAGTTTTAAGCACCTAAGTCTTAAACTATTTTCAAGAGCACTTGAAAGAGGTAACAGAAAGTTCTTGGGCATAAGTAGATTTTGTTAAAGCAAAAAACTGTCAGGCAGGCTTTCAAAAGTCTCAACTCGTCAAGAGAGATATAAGAGGCATTCTTATCTGGTCTCATCCTGGGTGACGTGTCTGCCTCACAAACTTAAAAGCTGCAAGTGTGTGCGCATGAAGACAGCATACTAAAACAGCTTTTAAAAGATGAGAGTCTAGAAGAAAACAATATGAATTTATCGAAAGCCACTAGCTATAGCTCCCCCTTTACAGGAAAACATCTATCATGCCACTCTTTCCCCACACAAATAATTCTAAATGTTCAACGCTGGAGGACTGGGACAAACATGTACTTACTTGGGTTTTGCTTTTCTGCTTTTTTAAAAAATATGACATTCAGAATCATGGCATCAATACATAAGATGCTTTGTCATAAGCAAGATAAAGCAAATCTAGCTACTTGAGTAAGACAGATTTATCTGGCAAGATATTTGTGTGTGTGCATTAGCAGATGTGGGGTTTCCCAGAAATGGTGGGAGACTAGGGACTAGCCTTAGAAACAGGTGGAAACCAAGAAAACTACAGAGGGACAGAAATCAGGGAACAGGAGCCACAGTTTCCATATTTTAACTTGTCTAGAAGCCCACCACTGGGATTTAAAAATCTATAACCGTTCCCTCCTGATAGGATGATACATAAGAGCAGAAAGATCGATTTCCAAAAGAAAATTGAGGCACTATTGAGAAGGGACCACCTCCTGGCTAGCTAAAGCAGCACACGTTTTCACTACAGTATCTATAGATCCAGGGATGCTGAGGCAAAGTCCTGCCTCTTCAGATAGACACAGAATGCCAAAGGAGTTGACAGCATGGTAACTGCATTGTGCTTTGTGTCAGAAGTCTAAAGCATTGGGTCCAGTAATGTATATCTCAAGGATAAAATGCCAGTGTTCTCTAAGGCACAAAGATTGAACAGTAGCAATTCCTTAAAGGGAATGTTTATGGTTAGGTATTCTTTATATTGCAGATGGAGGAAAATGCTTGTGGACGCCAGTCCTGTTGTTTTGTCATTTAAAGAGATTGAGATAGAGAAAGACAAATATCGTATGATATTGTTTACATGTGGAATCTAAAAAAAATGATACAAATGAACTTATTTACAAAACAGAAATAGACTCACAGACATAGAAAACAAACACGGTTATCAAAGGGGAAAGTGGCGGGGAGGGATAGCTTAGAAGTTTGGGATTAAAACATACAGACTACTATATATGGAGTAGATAACCAACAAGGACCTACTGTATAGCACAGGGAACTATACTCAATATTTTGTAATAACTACAATGGAAAAGAATCTAAAAAAGAATAGATATACATGTATGTGTATTTGGGTGGCCAAAAAGTTCATTCGGGTTTTTCCGTGACATCTTACAGGAAAACCCGAGCGAAATTTTTGTATATATATATATACACATAACTGAATCACTTTGATTAAACCTGAAACTAACACAACATTGTAAATCAACTACATTTCAATAAAAGTTATAAAAACATATAAAGTACATACACAAAAAATAAATAAAGAGATGGAGCCACTAACATCGCACACACGTAATAAAGAATGGCTGTCCTAAAAGAGAACGGCTGGCTTCTTTAACACTGAACAAGAAAGGGGGTGGAGGGTTTTTGCAAGTCTTCATTCTCTATCTCTCTCCTCAGCGAAGGTAGGTTTTTGTTTTTGTGTGTGTGTTTATCTAGTGTAGAACCTGATTCTAATTGTGTTGCTTTTGCTTGTTTGTATTATTTAAGGCTGGCTGAAAACACAGATTTCATTCGTAGACTAAAACTTTGGTGGACAAAAGCATAGGGAGTTTGCTTCCATTACGGTTAAGTAGGACAAAACTGACTGTAAGAAGAGGACAGGAAAATAGATCATTGTTTTTTATCAAGTGCCTCTCCAGTAGCTGATGCAGAAGAGGCAACTGCACTTACCTTCAGAGCAGGTATTTGTAAACGTAATGCACTAACGCGATCTACATCTCAGTGAGATCTAAATACTCAGCGAGTTTCTGACAGTCCCATCTGTCACAATACTACTCTTACCCGTGTCACCGAACCACAGCCTTTCTAATGAGTCAAAGGGAAGGAAAGGTGAATAGAGTGTGGAGCCACTTAGGTCCTGTGAAGAACTTTGCAATGTATGCCTTTTCCTCTCCTTTTCTCTTGTTGTGTAGCCGTGATTGCACATGCCGGCATGATTGTATACTATGTGCGACTTCATCTGATGAAATACATTTCCCTAAAATGGAAGAAGAAAGGAATTTAGAAAATGTATCATTTTGGTCCTCTTGGGAGCAGATCCTGAGATAAAGTTAGGAGTGCAAGAGGTTTCTTAGGGGTCCATGTCTGTGAAGATAAAAGAGGTAAGGGCAGGACTGAGCAGGGGAAGACTTCAGACTGAAATGCAGATCTCATAAAGTCTTGGCCAATGGAACAGGGAGCTCTAAAGCAAGACTTGCCCATTGGAGTTCTGCATTGGGCAGAAATGGCCAATGTTAATGTCCCAGTCATGCTCAGTCACTGGCTGGGGGCTCCCTGGAGTGAGTGAGACCTTGGCTCTAAAGATGAAGCAAATCTTGCAGGAGACTATCAGCTTACAGAACTCCTTGCAGATAAACAGCAAGTGCTTTCTTGAAAGGAATTTAGAAAGATAGACCTTGATTGCCATAGAATAGAAAATGGTTAGTCTAGAATTAAATAAAGGTTTAAGTTCCAGTGATCGAAGTTAAAGAATAAGTGTCACCTATTGACTCTTCACCTATTTTCATTTTTATGACTTACTATCAGGGAGCACAGTCCTAAATTTGTAGGCAAGGGGAGTGAAAACAATTAGTTATAGTAACTGTTCTATTAAAGGAGAGCATTTATAGATTTTCTGTAAGCCAAGTAAAAATTACACAAACACTGTCTTAGTTTGGACTGTTGTAACAGAATACTATAGACTGGGTGCTTTAAACAACAAACATTTATTTCCCACAGTTCTGGAGGCTGGGAAGTCCAAGATCAAGCTGCCAGGAGATTCAGTGCCTGGTGAGGGCACTCCAGCTGATCTGCAGAAAGCTGTCTTCTCCTCGTACCTTTATGTGGCCAAGAGCAGAGAGAGATCATCTCTCTTGTATGTCTCTTTTTATAAGGACACTAATCCCGTTCATGAGGGCTCCACCCTCATGATCTCATTACATCCCGAAGGCCCCAGCTCCTAATAATATCACATTAGGGATTTAGGCTTCAACATATGAATTTTGGGTGGGCACAGACATTCAACTTATAGCAAACATTTAAAAAACGAAGAAATACAGATATATAAAAAATTTAAAAAGTGTATTCTGACAATCTCTCTTGCCCTCACCTTCCTTTACACAGCTTTATTTTTATGTAAATTGCTTAAGTATATCAATAGTCAGTGTTGTCTGGTGTTGACTTAGTCATTTTCATACCAGAAGTCTTATTGCAGATTGTTAAACTAATGTGTGGAATCTTGAATAAACATAATTTCACCTACCATATCATCCAGGAAGACCGTGCACATAGTATAATGGAAATGACACGCAGAAAGTGAGAAGATTTCAGCTCTGGTCTTGAGTTTTCTTCTGACAGTTAATATCTAAATTCTAAGTTTCAAAAAATAACTTACTTTCTGTGAATAATTCCACTGTGGATTTTATTTTATCAGTATGATATGATTTTATCAGTGGGCAATACCAGAAGTTTAAAAAAGTCTTTAATGATATCCCTCCATTGACTCAACAAGTACTTGCTGAGTGCAGACTCTGGCTAGGCACAGCCCTAGGCATCGGGGATTCAAAGCAAACTCCAGGCCCTCTTGGGGTTTATGCTCTAGACAAACAGTCACCAAGAAAACACAGATACAATTTGCAATAGATGTAAGTGCTGTGAAGAAAGATGAATAGTGCCAAGAGGATAGAGGATGCCAGCATGATCGTGTGTGTGTGTGTGTAGACTTGGATTTTAGACAGCGTGGTCAAAATCATCTTCTAATAGAGAAGAAGGTGTCAGAGGAGAGATCTAGATGGTGCACAAGTGACAGAGATGATGTAGGGCAGAAGGAACAGCCAGGGCAAAACTCTGGGGCAGGAGTGAGCTGAGCTTCTTGGAGGAACCCTTGATGGTAAGTATGGTTGGATCACTGTGAAACAGCTGGTCAGAGAGCCATAATTAAGCCAGGAAGGCTACACAAAGAATGATCTATGAAACTCAAAAATATACCCCATTAAACTAAGACCAAAGGTATTCTCAGCTTACGTTCCTTGTAGCCAAACGACCAAGATGCCCATGTCCGTTCCAAAGCCATCGTGCCACCCAGAAGCGTGACAAAATTAGAAGTGAAAATAGATAGCGGTCTTAAACCATTTGAATAAATGACTTTGGCAAACTTTACTAAAACATCACGTGAACACGTTGCTAGGACCCCTCCCAGCACCTTGGAAGGGGCCTGGGCAGTGAGGGGTCCTGAAACTTAAGCTTCATTTCCTCTATGGTAAATCCTCTTTTAGGTGAGAGTCACAATTTGGTATGTCCTTTTTTATTTTTTTAACTTGGTAGTAGAGAAAATAATAACTAAATAAGTGGTAAGCCCTAAAAGAGCTTCAGACTCATAGAAGGGAAATCTCTGAGCGCATCTGGAGAGGAGCAAGAGGAAAATAAAGGGTCTATTTTTAGGGCATGTTAGGCTTCAAATGTTTTACTCTAGTGCTTCTCAAACTGACATGTACACGTGGACCTGGAGGTCTTTTAACAAGACTGAATAGTTCTGGGGCAGAGCCTGAGAGCCTGCATTTCTAACAAGTTCCTAGGTGTCCCTAGTGCCAGTCTTAAGATCACATTTAGAGTCGCAAGATCTTAGTAGTAGTTCAAGTGGTGATTTCAAGTTTCTAGAATTAAAAGGAGAGTTGAGGTTTAGAGATTTTGGGTATCATCGGCATGAGATCATCTAAGTAGTAAAGGTAGTCAGAGACGAGAAAAGGGCCCAGGACTGAACTTCAGGGCACACTGGTGTTTAGAGCATCCTTTCTTAACTGGAGTTCCTCATATAAACCATGGAACACAGAAAATTATTTCAGTGGCTATTTTCTCCATTCCAAGGATGGCATCTAACTAATCCATTGTAGGTGTATAAAGGAGAGGTTACATCAATGGATGCCTTTGGCCATCAGGGCTTTGTGCTCTGGAGAACTCCAGTTGAGGAATCCTGACTTCAAATATAAGAAAAGGAGAAATGATCTATTACCAGAGACTGAGAAGGACTGGCTGGGAGGTTAGAGTGATATCAGGAGCCTAGCGCTTCACGGAAACTCAGTTAGGAAAATGGGTCAAGAATGAAGGAGTGACCAACTACATGAAAAGTTGTTAAGAGATCAAAGCAAATGAGAACAGATTATTGATTATCGTCCTCTCCTCCCACAAAGCAGGCTGTGCTGACCTTGACAAGAGCAGTTTCAGAGAGAGGGAGATAGGTTTGATTTGAGAGGGTTCAGGAGAGAATGGAATGTAAAGAAGTTATCATGGTGACTGTATACACTCATTTTTTAAATAAAGAGTGAAGAAATGGGCTCTAGCTGGACCCCAAACGGGAAGGGATAGGGAAGATGTTTTTGTGAAAAAATGGGACCTATTACAGCCTTTTTGGCAGGCTAATCAAAATGGTCTAGGAGAGAGGAGAAGTTGAGGCATCTGAAGTGAGAAGTGACAATCTTAGGAGTAAATGCTTCTCCTAGGATAGAGGGGATAGGACAGATAGGCTAGGACAGAGGGGACAGGATAGATAGGATAAGATAGAGGGGATAGGATAGACAGGATGGGATAGAGGGGATAGGATAAATAGGATGGGATAGAGGGGATAGGATAGATAGGCTAGGATAGAGGGGACAGGATAGATAGGATGGGATAGAGGGGATAGAATAGATAGGATGGGATAGAGGGGATAGGATAGACAGGATGGGATAGAGGGGATAGGACAGATAGGATGGGATAGAGGGGACAGGATAGATAGGATGGGATAGAGGGGATAGGATAGATAGGATGGGATAGAGGGGATAGGATAGATAGGATGGGATAGAGGGGATAGGATAGACAGGCTAGGATAGAGGGGACAGGATAGATAGGATGGGATAGAGGGGATAGGATAGATAGGATGGGATAGAGGGGATAGGATAGATAGGATGGGATAGAGGGGATAGGATAGATAGGATGGGATAGAGGGGATAGAGGATGGAGGAGTTGGCCTTTCAGAGAGCATGGAACACGCAGCAGTAGAGGAGGCCAAATATACGGGCTCAGGTGTAGGGCCCAGACGTATGGAAAGAAATAGTGAAAATACCAGCAGAGGACAGATATCCTCACAAAGACCTCATTTTTCCACCCTCTGCAATAGTCTTTAAGGCCATGTATGCAGCTCCATACTTTCAATTCATTCATTTAGCAAACACTCAAGGAGGACTGGCCACTTGGGTGTCCAACACTGTTGTTTTACCTGGTTGACTGCACTTGTCCACAGAGCCTTTTTTTCCCCTTTTCTATTAATGTTCAACTGCGTTCACTGAGGCTGTTTTGTGAGTTTATTGTAAAAGAACAGGCAGATAATATCATGTAGAAAGCACTGGTTAAGGTTAAGATGTGGGAGCCCGAGTTTTGGGATTGTTGCTCTGGGGGAAGATCCCCCTTTTCCTTTACGGGGGGTAGTCTTAGAATCATCAGGAGTATGTGACATAATAAAGTGGGTTATTTGGAGGTAGTCGTATGTCGCATAATGTCCCCCTGCCCCAGCACCATCTACCTCCCAGCTGCTCTGGTTAGGAAACTCTTGGATGCCCTTGACCCTTCCTTCGGCTGTTTACTAACATATCCCATCCCTACTGTCGGTTGAATCTTTACCAAGGTCTCTTGTGTCTGATCCGCATTTTCATTTCTAAACCTACCTCTGCATCTCAGCCCCTCAGAATTTACTGCCCAAATTTCTGTGACAGCCAAGTAGCCTCTCTGTGGCTTCAAACTACTCCTTACTCTTTTTTCCAAAATCACAGGCCAGATCCGCCACTCTCCTTCCCCCCAAAACTGCCATTTAAAGAAAGCCTGAACTCCATGTGACATTTGGAGCCTGCAAATCTGACAGTTTCAACTTCATCTATTTTCCCATCCATCAAATCACCCTCTGCTTGAACCACACAGAATTACCTGCCATGCGTGCTCTTTCTTATACCTTCTCATGCACTTTTATGCCTTCACTTCTCCTATTCTATTTTTCAAGTCTGAAATATAACACACTCATATCTTGGCCTTGCAAGTTATTTCAAGGATTCATCAAAAATTCTATATTCTTGGCAAAGCCTTCTGGATTATTTCAAGTCATAATGAATTGCTCTTTCATCTACTTCCCCACAGAAGTTATCTTGTACAGCCATCCCAGTACTTGCTTATGTCTTGTGGTAGATACATGCTTGTCTATGTTTATTTCCCATACTTGATTATCAATCCTTGCAGAGAAGGACAGTATTTATTCATCACTGAACCTGCTGAGCACATTCATACAATGTCTCCCAAAGTGCTTTGCCTGTAGTAGGTGTCCAAAGAATTTTGCATGAATGCACCAACCAATCTATTAAATATTTCATAAAAAGTGAAATAAAAACAACTTTGGGCCATTCATCAGATTGTAAATGTTACAAGGGCAGAACTTTTTATGAACTTTTTTATTCCCAGCACAAAGGACAAAGCGCAACTCCATAAAAATTTGTTGTATGAATGATTCAAAAGAGTCTAAGGATCAATGTATATCAGGCCCATCTGATGGTTAAAGGGAAAGGATGACTCCTGTGAGAAAAGCAGTAAAACAAGAATACCTTCCAAACAAAAGGGGAAAAAAAACACAGCAGAATTGTGGAGTCAGTTGCAGCTGGATTGGCAATGATTGGGATGCCCAGGAGAAGCACACGTTCGAAAGAAACTGAGGAAGAGGCTGTATACCGTCTCAGGCTGGGAGGGGGTTACAGGCATGTGAGAATGTTGACGGAAAATCTGAACTGAGATACTTTTGTCCACCCCTGTTTTGGATTGTCTGGAAAGACTGAGGAGCAAAGGCTGCAATTTGTAGAAACCACAGCAGGTAAATGTGGCAGCTCAGAGCATGCGGGCGGGGAGGGGGCTGGATTAATGCCCCTCAGCCAGCCTGGGCTCCTGTGTAGCACAGAAGGCACCAGAAATTACAGTTTCCTGTGGGTTGAGGGGCAGCTGGAGAGCTGGGAGCCTCAGATGGGCTCATTCTGGCACCAGCTAAGCGACCCTGGATCCAAGGGCTGATGGATGGGCCCCTCACGATTCACACAAATGACCGTGGCAGGTGAATTGTACTAGTCAGAGCTGGAGAGGAGTTACAGCAGCCGGGCCTGGGCAGAAACACAGGCGGGGCCCCACGGTTAAGACGCATGCACCGATCTCAGCAGAGACCAGCCGGAGGACAGCCAGGACCAAGGGGCCGGTGCAGGGGACCAGCCAGCACCTCACACCAGGCCAGCCTGCCTCCCCCAAACGGCCATCCGGACACCAAGAGGACGAGGAGCTTCCCCTTCAGTCAGCAACCACCTGGGGAAGCAGCAGGGGAGGGTGGGGAGGAACAGACCTCTTAAGGGTGAAGCTACGTCCGTGGACATTTATCCAAGAGCGATGATCTTGACTGAAATAAACCGAGGCGCTGCTAGGTCTGCACCTGCCCCACCTCCGTGGCCCCGCCCAGGGAAGCGGAGGCTGGTGAGATCACAGGAGAAAATCAAAGGCACCGATGTATTCGTTCTCATGAACCCAGTGTGTTAACACGGCAGACCGTCAACTTGGAAGTCCAGAGGCCGTGAGAAGATCAGCTTCAGACGGAAAGCAAATGGTGGCCTGCGGCTCAGACAGAAAAGGGCATCACTGCCCTCAACGGCCATAAGGGCTCAGCATTGCCGAGCCTGACTGGGCAAGGGTAAGGGTGGAGGAGAGAAAACCGTGGAAGGTGCAGATCACAGCGCAAGCCTGCTGACCCAGGGAGGAAAGCTAACCGACCTGGAAGAAGGGTGCCCGTGCTTCCAATCTGCTGTCAACTAACTGAATAATGAAAGTGTGTTTCTGCTACGATCCTAAACTTCAGAGCTCTAATCTTCCTATGTTGCCTCTGCTGAGTATCCGGAAATGTACTAGAAGGTGGTAGAAGTACTTTGTGCACGTGGGCCAGGCTGTTCCGAAGTGTTCAGTGAGGGTGTTCCTTTGGCAGAGCCAGGTGGGGAGAGGGAAGTCCCCAGCTGCCCAGAGGAGCCCCGTGCACAGCCCGACCCGGGCCAGCTGACCCGGCAGCGCTCTGCCTCCCGGCCTCCCCTCTTGTACCTTTGGCTGCGGGATGTGGACATGGAGGTCGTGGAGAAAGCCCTCGAGGGACGGGTCTCCAGAGCACCTGAGTGACTATTTACTATGCATACTCACATCCAGAATTGGGTTAAGACTCTGAACTTTTCATCTCTAACCACCTTTGATGGATTCCTTTCTTTTGTGAATAAAGTGTAGTTGATCATTTTGCCTCTAGTCCTGGACTATGTGATGCCTTTAATCATTTCACTAGCAGTTTTGATGTCACATTCGCCGGATACATTAAAGCTTCCATAATGCCTTCCAATAAAGTTTTCCAGGTCATCATCTCTACTAATGTAAGGCCAAGCATAATGAGGTTCTTTACTTTTCTAAGAAAGGAAAGAAACCGGGTTTAGTTTTTAAATGCATAATGTACAATTTGCATGTGGACACCTCACTATCCATATACTTAATTAATTATAGATTATAAAATTAATGGCGTGTTCTGCGGTGTTTCCTTCTGAATCTGCTCCAGATAGTCTTTGTGAGGTGTGGCCATAAGATCAATTATTTTGCTTCAATAGAAAGAAGAGAAGGAAAGTGGTTTGTCCAAGGTCAGTTACCAAATTAGCACTGGGACCCTGCATAAAGCCCAGGTCTCATGATTCCTGCTTCCGTGCTCAATCAGGAAGCCTTCTTGCCCCCAAACCACGGAGTGGCTCCAGGTCAGCTAAGAAGGCGGACCCCCCCCTGAGGTGCTCGGCCAGCCAGAGAGCATGCAGCCCACTGCAGGGCCAAATCTATCCTCACCCTTAGGCCAGAAAGCAGCATCACTAAATAGGTTACAGGACCACAAAGAAGCAGCGCCCCACCTCCATCCAGCACAGCAGAGCGTGCTGGAAAACCTCAGTCTCAGAAACGCTTTGTCATCATGACAATAGCAAAAGCAGAGGTGCAATGCACCCATGAGTCACATTAATCGATTAAAAATGGAGAGTTTTACATGCAAGGCCCTCAGGTATTTCCCACGTAACATCCAGATTCATCCTTACGAAACATTGTGAGGTACACAAAATTAGACTACACACAGCTGGTAGGTGCCAGAGGCAGGACCTGAGCTCAGATTTAACTTCATCTCCACTGGTAGAGCAGGAGGCACATGAAGGTGAGCCCTTCAGAGCAGGTCATTGACACTCATGGGGAAAGGAGAGACAAACCCGAGGAAATCATCTCAGAAGCGGGCTCAGCAGGGACCAGGAGATGGAGTGGAATGTGTGTCCCTGTGTTATGTCTTGGCTATGGTACTAATTTAATGTCATGACCTTGACATAGTCAAGCCCAGTGTCAAAGTGATTCCATGGACATATGAATGGTTTCTGACTGAACGGACACTTGGAGGGTGAAAAAGGATGAATTCCATGTCGGGGAGGGGTTTCAGGAACATTCCTCTCAGGTGGGCTGGTCCTCTCACTTTTTATCACTCCTTCCTCCCCATCACTGCTCCATTTTAAGAGTCTTGAATAACCCCTGCATTCCAGTGTAAATATGCAGAACATTCTGGCACTTAAAAACATATCCAGCGCAAAGTAGGACAGGTTAGAATTACAGTGTAGCCTGGAGGCACAAGGGAGAGAAATGAGTAGGTAATACTTCACTTCCTGAAGTTCCAAAGAATAGTTTACCAGCCAATTGCTGTAGAGGGAGGAGAAAATTACTAACCAAATCAACAAATGCACAGGCTAGAAAACAAATGATTTCAACACTACTTCAAAAACCCATGTTTCATCAATGAAAAATCACTGAATGGAAGGGAAGCTATGAATACTGTACTTATTTTAAAGACTTAATATATGACTCAATATCTTCATGGGATGATATATCCATTTATTCACAAGTGAACCATCAAATTATCTGAATGGGTAAGCCTCATTTACATGTAATATGCCAAGCGGTGACAAATTAGAACTCTGAGCATCTACTGCCTCAGTTCTCCAGTGATATACTCAATTAATTTCTTTCCAGATAAAGCAAACAAATAAACTAAACGACTGTTTCCAAAGTTTACTGAAGAATCTTGCACTACATCCTCAAGACCAAATTAAGTTTTTGCCAGAGGATGGTATGTCTTGTGTATGATGCTCGCCTCATGACTGTCACTGGTCTGGGCATCTAATAAGAATCCTTTAATGCAGGGGAAGATTGAGAGGCTGTCACAAATGTACCCCCAAGCCAGCTCCAGAGAACTGGATCTTTGCAGTTATATCACAATTTTGTGAGAATATACTCTCGGAATGCTACACAGAGCACATTCAAATTTAATTCCAAAGCCAAACACGAGTGCTTGGGATTATTCATGCCTGGGCTGCCCTTCATTAATGCAAATAATTAAAAGCTGACGATAAACAGAAAGGCACATGGACGGCTGAGATAAACCAAGAGATCTGCATTCTCTTCTGTCATTTTGTTTTCTTTTGTCCTTTTGGTTATTTGAATGTTTACAGAGTTTTCTCCATTTGTTCCACTTAATGACTGCTGAGGCAAGGGGTCAATAGTTTTATCCCAGTTTCTCAAATGAGGAACCTCAAATTCTGAGACACAGACTTGGCCAAGGTCAGGCCAGAAGGGGTGGAAGACAGAATAGATGGCAGCACTTGTGTGTCCTCCTGCAGGGCTGTTTCTACCGTACCATCTCCATGGTATATTTCACAGAATGCACCAACAGTGGGTACCATTCATTCATTCAACAAGTATTTACTGAGAACTCATTGCATGCAGGGAACTATTTTATATTTTAGGTACTGTAGACAGAAAAATGAGCAGCATGAAGATCCCGCCTCCATGATACGAAGGGGTTGATAATGCAACATGTAAACCATGAAGGTTTCTTCTTTTACTTCTTTCAGCTTTATACCCATGGGAGAAATGAACAATTAGGGGATGGGCTTTGAATGTAAAAGAGGATAAAAGGAGGATTACTTGCTTATTTGTGGGAGTCCCAGTTTTCTGTTACTGAGAATTAACTGTGGGCACACAAGATGTGCTTTGCTTCTTTTATAATGCATATGTAAAATGGATCCAAATGAATATAATTAAATGTAGAGTATTGACCAACCAGTCTATTAAAGTGAATATTATTGAATACATGCTATACTACATTATTTCAGTTTCTAAAATGGATTCTGACATCTTAAGAGGTTTCATTGTACACCTTTGAAATATTTACAAAACTGTTCTGAGCCGTTGATAAATAATAGCAAATTTCAGACATGCTTAGATAGCTATTTTGAAAGATAGAATTCCATATGTAGGCAGACCTTTAAAACAGTGTGAGAGTTGAAATGTTTTAGGTACTGTTTCTAGCCTGAACAAAATAGCTGAAACATGAAAGTTATAAACACAATAAACTGCAATATAGCTTCATATACTGGAAACTGACCTTTCTAATGCTTGAGTTTAGAAAACACAAAATATACCCCCCCCCTTTTTTTCTTAAAAAAAGGATTCATTGACACAAACGGATTTTTAATAAAATTGTCAATTATTTGGTAATATGTTCATTTACTAGCCGCTTCCATTGTCTTTCCTTACTTGTAAGTTTCTTTATCTGCCCTGACAGTCCTAGCTGGAGGCAACCTCAGAAATAAAGAACTCTATTTCAAGCTTCTCTTCAAAATAAGAAAAAATTGATGAGGGCTATGTTTTAAAAAGAGCCGTTAGGAAGAATGAGAACTATATTTAATTTGGGGAGTAGTTGGCTAGACATTTTAGAGTAACCTGAAAAACACTCTTATGCCAATTCACAAATTCATAGCCTGAAATAACATTCTTTGGGGAAGGATAATATTTAAACATAAATGTCATTTACAAAGTGAGGTTCTAATTTATGAGGCTGGTTGCCCTGAGTCACAGAAGAACCTCAAACATAGGATTTTATAATTCAATGACCCTCCTTACTTTGTGTCTTCAGCCAGCTAAATGTTTCTTGATATACGAAAGAAGAGCTGCTGAAATTGTGCAAGCCATAAAAGTATCCTCAGGCTCAAAAATGTATGTCCTGATTTTCAAGGCTGAGATCAGAACAAGTTGCTGAATCAGATTTTTAAATTGGAAAACAGGGAGTGTAATGGAGAATCAATTGTAGCCATGGTTCAAAACCAGCTCCGGATGGGTCCTGCTGCTTTGCACGGCGGCAAGGCCACTGCTCATCGGAGGCAGCCTCCGTCAGGTCGGCTCTCAGCTGCCAGCTGCTCCCTGAGATCCTCTGCCTGGAGCCATCCCTCTGGTCCCTCGGGCAGACAGAGCCATGGGGCTTGGCCAGAGAAGGTGACTTTTGTTTCATTTTACTTGCAGATTCAAAGGAAAGGGGGCTTATTTTATTTCCAACACAATCTTTCCAAGATAGCAATTGTTTCAGTGTTCCTAACTTCCCATACCCAATATTTGGAATGAAAATATATGGAAAAGAAATTTTATCGACTCTTACTGCGTTCTTTTTTTTTTTTTTTTTTCTTACTGGGTTCTTTATTTCTGCTATAATGTTTTTGATTTCCAAGAACTCAGCTTTGTTTTCTGCATTTTTTAAGCACCTTGTTCTTGTTCTGGTGTTGCAAAATCTTTTCTTATTTCATTTAGAATATTAAGATAGTGGTTTTCTCTCCACTATGTTTACTTTTTTTTTTTTTTTTGCACAGTCTATGCTTCTAGAAGTTTATTTTATTTCTGCTTTGTTTTGGTCACTATCCTTCACTTTAAAGGCTTTCTTTAGGTATCTGTCATCCTTAGGCTGTCTGTTCATGATTAAGAGTGAGGGATTAAAACAATGATTAGAACCACTGAATCCATAGGAAGGGCTTGTCAATTTTGAGCTTGTCTGTGGTGATTCGGTTTGTATATGTCCCCAATTAATAACATAATAATGTTCTTTTCTTGTAAAAGAATACTGAACTAAGTGTATGTCTTGATCATACAAACAACAAATCAAACTCCATCTCACCCCAATGGAACAGGAGGGCTGGTGGAGCCCCATGTGCTACAGGCCAACCACTTACACTTCCAGATTCAGTGCCAAGTCTCTTCCTCTGTAAAACCTGCTCTAATTTCATCCTGCCCCACAGACCCAGACAAAATTAACTGCATCTTCCTTGGTGCTTTCAGGACACCTTGTATAATTCTTTATTTTGGGACCTGTAATTTTTGTAATAACTTCCTTATGTATCCCCTTAAAATTTTATTTCCTTGAAGTGAAATCTAGGTCTTTTCAACTTTTAAACCCCAATACCTGGATTAGTACCTGCTATGGACTGAATTGTGTCCCATCCTAAAATTCATACATTAACGGCCTAAACCTTAATGTGATAGTATTTGGAGATGGGGCCTTTGGGAAATAATTAGGTTTAAATGAGGTCATGGGATGGGGCCCTCATGATGGAATTAGTACACTTATAAGAATAGACGCCAGAGATCTTGTGCTCTCTCTCTCTCTCTCTCTGTTATCTGAGGATACACCAAGAAGGTGACTGTCTAAAAGCCAGGAAGAGGCACTCATCAGAACCTGACCATGCTGACACCCTGATTGTGGACTTTTAGCCTCCAGAACTGTGAGAAAGCAAATTTCTGTTGTTTAAGCCACCCAGTCTATGGTATCTTGTTAAGGCAGCCTAAGCTGACTAATACAGTATCTAACCCAGAAAAAAATTCATAACAATCCTGGATAAACCAAGGTGGGACTATTGCTCCGGACACAAATTCATAACGACAATAGGGAATTTGGTTCAGTGTGCCAAAATGAAGAATATCACATTCCTGCTTTCCTGAGTTCTGTTCTTTCAGTCTCTTTTTATAAATGGGTATTAGTTCAGAGCATGGTTTGTGTATCAGACCCGAGTTTTGGCCTGGCTCTGACACTTACTAGTGGCAGGCCATGAGCAATTTATCTGTGGTTGTTTCCTTCCCTGTAAAAGAGGAGCAATGAGTATATCTACCTCAGAGGGTTGTTTGGAGAATGGAAGGTAGAGTGCTTAGAAAAGCTCTGGCAGAAATTATTGTCTCAAAAATGGTAGTTGTAGCTCCCACCTACCCATACCATTACACCAGGGGCATTCTAACCAACAACCAGAGAATCAGCATATAGTAGACTATTTAAACCTGGTTATCCCAAATAATCTGCCTTCTTAAAAATCTCCTCAGAAACATTTTTGTTAATTGTCTGACTGAAAAGGAGACTAGATATTTTTCATGCCTTCTTTTTAATCCTAATATTCTGAGAATGAGAAGCTTTTCTTATTCTTCTGAAAAAGGTTATCTTTCTTCTGAGAACAAATGGTTCAGTCCATCTGTCTGGCAGTGCTTCAGCGAAGCTGCAGGAGAGCTAGTAGGAGGAGAGCCTTTAGGTGGTATTAACCGACCAGTCTAAATTCTTTTTTCTTTAAATTGAAGTATAGTTGATTTACAATGTTGTGTTAATTACTGCTGTACAGCAAAGTGACTCAGTTATACATACATATCTATCTATCTATCTATCTATCTATCTATACACATTCTTTTTTATATTCTTTTCCACTATGGTTTATCACCGGATATTGAATATAGTTCCCTGTGCTATACAGTAGGACCTTGTTGTCCATCCATTCTATATATAATAGTTTGCATCTGCTAAACCCACACTCCTACTCCATCCCTCCCCCACCCCCCTTCCCCTTTGGCAACCACAAGTCTGTTCTCTATGTCTGTGAATCTGTTTCTGTTTCATAGATAGGTTCCTTTGTGTCCTATTTTAGATTTCACGTGTAAGTGATATCATATGGTACCGGTCTAAATTCCAACTTCTCTTAAGAGACAGTTTAGACTGTTACTTTAACATCGAAGGCCAAAAGTTCTAGATGGAGATAATTCCATATAAAGTACTGAATGACATTACTGAGCTGCCATGAAATTTGCCAAGTAATATTCCTCCCAAACCTTCCACAAGGGCAACAATCCTCTGCCAGTGACCCTTAATGAGGTGAATACTAGACAGTTATGCAAATTGTTCCAATACGAGACTTGAAAATTCTTATTCCTCTTTAATTCCTTGGGTGTCTCTCTTTAGCAATTCAAACCATAAAAAGGCATTTTAAAGAAGATGTGGCACCTTTTTTATCATGCAAATATGAATATAAAATGTGAATAAAAATTAAATTATAAATTATAAGTTGAAGAAAAAGAACATGTATCAACGTTATTCTGAAAAAAAAATCCACTTTTCCCAAGGGGGAATAATCTTGCAAATGTATTCTCTTTTCCTTTCAAAAAAGATGTTTTTCTTTTTGCAGGTACTGGTGGGAAATCAGAATTAATTCAAATGAAGGTTTATTAGAAAATACACATCTTTTGGCATTCTCTGGATTTTTAAAACAATTTGAAAGGTTTAATTGAGATCCTACAAAAGATACGTGAGGCAGCACAGCTGTTCCCTCCGGGAGGTCCAGAGCAGCATGGCTCTAAACCGCCAAGATTGTTTGCGGTGTCATTTCTGCTTTCTGCCATGGGTTCTCTAAACATTTAGCTTGACTTTCTCCATCCTTTCTCGAGTAGATGAAACTGTGTTTTAACGGTTGAGGAAAGAGGATGAAGAGGCAGTAAGAAGGTCCCGACTTCTGCCAGCGCCGCTCCACTGAAACCATCCTCACTGAAGTTACCAATAATCTTTGTCATCAAATGCATTAAATCTAATGGATCCTCTTCTGCTTCTGTAGTAATCAGGTATCCTTTGGTTACCAAAACAATTGACAGAAAACAATTCAAACTGACTTCAGAAAAATAAAAGGGCATTTATTGCTCACAAACTGTAAAAGTCCCAGGCTTCTAGGCCACTTCATTTCTCACAACACACATGCTTTTGGGGATACATCGCCCACTCCCGTGATTTCAATCACCAACTATAGTCTGATGACTCTCAGGTCTCCATCTCCATCCTGAGCTCCAGCTCCATGGAGCCAGCTCTTACTGGACACTTCTCCTTGGAAGGTTTACAGGTATTTCCAACTCAACACACCCCAAACTTATCCCCGTGCCAAACCTAAACTGCTCTTCCCTTGCCATTTCCTTTCCTAGTGAATGACACCACCATGTGCCTAAATCAGAAAACTTTAGTCACCGTGATACCTCACTCCCTCTTACCCCTCACTACTCACATCCGCTCTCCCATCAGGCCCTGACAATTCTATCTTCTAAATGCACTTCAGCCGCAACGACTTCATTCCATCTCTACTCCATAACCTCTCCCAGCCATCCCCTACCTTGCCTGCATTCCTCCAGTTCATTTTCTATAGAGCTGTCCCTTTGTTTATTTTAATTCTTTCCAAACTGTATTGACATACAGTTGACCTATAACATTGTGTAAGTTTACTGTGTACAACGTGTTGATTTGACACACTTATATACTGCAAAATGATTACCAGGTGGGTGCTGTGAGATGGGGGAAATGGGGAGATACAGGTCAAAGAGCACAAACTTCCAGTTAGAGCAAGAATAAGAGCAGATTTTGAGATCCTTTAAAACATTGACCTCAAAGGCTTTCTCATACCCAGACTCCTGATCAATGGAAGCTGTGCGATAATAAATTTTTGTTGTTTTAAGCTGCTAAGTTTGCGGTAATTTGTTACACTAGCAATATAAAACTAATATGTACTTCAATAAAAAAAAAGGCTTTCTGTTATTTCAGGTAAAATGTCCTTAATGAGGCTTCCTCTGACCTTGATGCCTTATGCCCTACCTTTATCTTCAGGTTCATTTCTTGCCTCTCAGCAATCTAGGAGCTTAAGGCTTCAGCCCCTTTGAATTTTTATTTTCTCATGGCTCCACATCCTCTCTGACCTCCTCTAAGTCTGCACATAAACTGTTTTCACTGCTTCTTCATCTAGCAAACTTCTACTCATCCTTCAGATCTCAGCCTAAGCGTCACTTCCTCCTGGAAGCCCTCCTTTCTTTCTACCCTTTCCCCAGTCCAGGTCAGAGCCTACCGCACCTACACATTTGCTCTCCCAGCACTTATGGTGCTGAATCAGACATACCCTTTAATTCTTTTCTCTCTAAAAAGAGGCAGGTCCTCTGTTTACTTTGCTGATAATTGCTTTCCTCAGAACCTGGTCCAGTGGCTGGTTTAAAAATACTCCTAATGTATAAGCACCTTTATAAGTAGTTTTGTTACCTTGCATTTTGTGTCAAGTCCCAGAACAGCCAGTGTTTTCTCCTCAGAATTATAGACAACTGTTAAGTGCAGTCTTGCCTATGTAAACTTTTTCAACAGCTTTCCTTACAGATCATAATTGATGGTATTAACATGATTTTAAATACATATGTTCCAAGGTAGAATATATTATTGACTAGTTCTAAGAAATAACACCATATAGACATGAATGCGTCTGTTATTATATATTACAAAGTTTGTTTCCTTTCTGTCTTACAGATTAAAAAACCCAGTCTTGATTAGCAGATGCAAACTTTTATATATAGGATGGATAAACAACAAGGTCCTACTGTATAGCACAGAGAACTATATTCAATATCCTGTGATAAACCATAGTGGAAAAGAATATAAAAAAGAATGTATATATATGTATAACTGTATCACTTTGCTGTACAGCAGAAATTAACACAACATTGTAAATCAACTATACTTCAATAAAATAAAAAAAAAACACAGTCTTAAAGAACTGATTTCACAGCAAATGAGTAAATTAAGCACTCATCAGCATTGCTTGCCAGGGACTACATACCGGGAACTAGGGCTACAAGACGCCTTTTTATTCATTTATGCCTCTTTGAGCTGATTTTCCCCCCGTGGCTCTCAATATTGGAGTTTTTACTTTGTGATTGATCTAATCTATTGTACCTTTAATAACATTTTTTTCATTATGATAATTTTTGCTTGTGTGCGTTTTTATTTTATTCCCCACTACTTTATGTGATCACGTGCATTATATTTTTGCTCTGTTTCCAGTTTATTAACTGTTGAATAGAAGTTGCTGATGGCAATTTTTAGGGCTATAAAATGTAATATGGGCTCATATCATAAATGGGAATTTTTAAATGGAATAGATTTCCAAAGAAATCAACTTTATGTAAAAGCTAAGCCTGTTCAAAATGGATACATACAATGGCTTATTATACACATTAGGAACATATAAATTAACCTCCACATTTTATGGTCAGAACAAGCTATTATAGGATCAGTCAGAGCATTTTTATGTCTAAGCATATTATCTCCTACATTAGTTTTCTTTAGTATCTTAAATGACTTTTTTGGAGCTGGGTGAATGAATGAAAAGGTTCATAAGCACAGATTCAAAACCTAACACAGTGCACTGTTTTTCAGTTTCATATAGACGTATAAAAATACATGATTAGTAGGAGTGACTTAGGTCTCTAAAAAAATCACCTTCTAAGCCTTATTTGATTAAACCTTTGAATTGAGTTGAGCATGGGGGTTGGGAGGTTAAAGCTGTGGAAGAAGCTGGGAAGAGCTGCAGTGCCGGCTCCATGATGCAGACTCCCGAGGAGCCCCGGCCAGACCAGGTCTTCCGGATGTTTCCAGATGTGAGTGCCTCACACCAGAGACCTTTTTGCAGAGAAAACCAACAGATGGCAGTTTGTCTCTCTCTTAGGCACCACACCCCACCCATATCTAGAATCTCATTATTATTTAAGGATGTGGATCCCTCTGACCTGGGGTGGAAGGCTTCACCCCGCTCTTCAGTTAGTAAGGGCTTCCTCTGAGGACTTGACAGGGAAACACAGCTGTGCCCCATTTCTACCATTCAGATATAAGTATCGAAACTCACACCAGAGGCTCTGGAGGCTGTAACTATAACCTGTGATTAAAACATTTATTTCTTGCATTTTTCCCTAAAAAAAAAAAAAAAAAAGACCAACAATCCCCAGTTAGTCAACATACCTGCATCTAATTTCCTAACAGAATGAGAAAAATGCCCTTTGATTTTTAAGCCACCGCAACTGACATATGTGAGGGTGTCTGTATTTTATATATATAATATGCTTCATCCCCAGAGTTTCTCTGGTATGTATTTCAAAGTAATGTTTCAAGATTTAATTATAAAGTAGAAAACCACTTTTGAGAACAGTAATACTTCTGGAAAGTAGAATATTAATTTCATGTAAATGGGTCCTCAGATTAACTAGGAAATACTTCTGAAAATTGTTTTAGGGGCTAAACAGTTGAGATAACTTAAGCCTCAGACGATTTGCATCACAAAGTTGCACTCCTGGCAAGAGCAGTAGCTGAGAATAGAAACCCCAGAATATCTTTAATTGTCTAAAGCAGAGCTGGCCCTCAGCAGTAATGATGCCCTTTACTTAATAACCCAGAAAAATGCTATTTAAGAAATGCGGGTCTTTGAACTTTCAGAGAACCCATCACTTCATATAAATTTGGTTAATTCTTTTATCTTCAATCCAGTGTGATTTAAAAAAATAATAAATTTATTTATTTATTTATGGCTGCGTTGGGTCTTCGTTGCTGCACGTGGGCTTTCTCTAGTTGCGGCGAGCGGGGGCTACTCTTCGTTGCGGTGCGCGGGCTTCTCGTTGTGGTGCGCGGGCTTCTCATTGCGGTGGCTTCTCTTGTTGCAGAGCACGGGCTCTAGGCACGCAGGCTTCAGTAGTTGCGGCGCGTGGGCTCTAGAGCACAGGCTCAGTAGTTGTGGTGCACGGGCTTAGTCGCTCCGTGGCACGTGGGATCTTCCCGGACCAGGGCTTGAACCCGTGTTCCCTGCATTGGCAGGCGGATTCTTAACCACTGCGCCACCAGGGAAGTCCCCAGTGTGATTTTTGATTTAAAAAAGGGCGGGGGGAGGATTTAAAATATTGGGTGCGTTTGTGGTTGTGTAGACAATCTCTTTACATCCTGGTTATTTTTAAGATATTTATCCTCATTCATCTTAAATAAAACCTCAGAAAAACCAAATGTGTCCCTGCTGTTACCCTTTTCCAAAAACAGCATGTCTTCATTACATTTAAGAGGATAAATAAACAGTGTCATTTATATTTATATTATCTGGTAAGATTTTTTACTCCTTAAAAACCAAAAAAATTAGAGTAAAAATTTCAGGTAAATGGAAGGTTTTGGGTTAAATTTGTCCAGAGTATGAACATGAAGTATCATCAGAGAATTGCAGTTCAGCTTCACCCTCCTTATTTTTGTGCTATCCAGCTCTGTGACCTGAAACCACTGAGGAGTGGTTCACTATTAAGGAGTCACCCAAGCTCTATTCTTATACCCCTTGGCTTCTCCTGCTCTGTGGTTCTTAATTGGTATTGGAATCAGACCATCATGAGACTGCTATGATTTGCCTTAGGTGAATGATAAGCTAATGAAGCAAAGTTAGAGACATTTCCCACAAGTAATGTTTGCTATATAATCCCCTCTGGGTGTTCCTTGAACCTACCTAATGAGAAAAATGCAACAAAATTCACATGTGCCAGACATAATACAGCTATGGATGGTGTGCCTGCATACAAAACTACAGATTTGAAGGCAGATAACTGCATAAACAATTAATTATGCAAACAAATTAATCAGTAATCAGTTATGACTCCTGTTTTGTGCTTGACACTCTGCTATGTGCTTCAGGCAATAAAGAATAAAGAACTTCCAAACGCATATTAATTTCTAAAGAACCATTTAGAAAACCAAAAGATCTTCAGGAAGAAAATGCTAAAATCAATACTTATAATCAATATGCAGCCATTACTTAGCTTTCAGTCATAACCAAAAATAACTGATCTATAATCATCCTTTCCATAGACTTCATAATGTGAACATTTGATTCACTTAATTTTAAAAAGGTTCCTAAACGTCATAATTCTGAATTTCTAGGAAATGTGGGAGATAGGTGTACAGTAAGATATAAGGATCAACAGAGAGATTAAATAGGGATTTATTCTACTGGAGGTCTAAAAATGTCATTTTGAAATTTTTTTCTTTCTTCTAGCTTTCTTTCAAAAAAACCTAGCTGCACTCCTTAACCAAAATGTTGTGTTTGATGTGCATTGACTCCTTGTTAGAGATGAGAGTATAAAAGCTTGCATTTCATCAATCAGGGTCCCAAAAGGAAAGAGTTGGCAAACACTCACATCAGGATATTTTGAGGTGGTCTAGGGTTTGCAGAGGGAGTAATGACAAGACAGTGACAAGGTCTATGAGAACTACAAAGGACAGTGTAGGAACCGAGCACCAGCAGGGTCAGTGGAGGAGTTGACCCTCTCAGACCTGAAAAGACTGGGGAAGTGAGACCTTAGCCAGGGGGATGGAGCCAAGGACAATAATGGCATGAAGTGAAGGGACACTGCCAGCTTGAGACAGCCTGAGATGGTCTCACGAGGTGGAGCCCAGGAGAATAAAATCCCTGACTTCACTCTCCTCCCTCCCTTCCACTGCCTACTGGGTCTCTTCATTTGTTACAACGGAATATTACTCAGCCATAAAAAAGAATGAAATAATGCCATTTGCAGCAACATGGATGGACCTAGAGATTGTCATACTGAGTGAAGTAAGTAAGACAGAGAAAGACAAATACCATATGATATCACTTATATGTGAAATCTAAAAAAATGATACAAACGAACTTATTTACAAAACAGATAAACTATGGTTACCAAAGGGAAAAAGGGGGGAAGGGATAAATTAGGAGTTTGGGATTAACATATACACATAACTATACATAAAATAGATAACCAACAAGGATTTACTGTACAGAACAGGGAACTATACTCAATATTTTGAAATAACCTATAATGGAAAAGAATCTGAAAAAGATTATGTGTGTATATACATATATGCATATAGATAGATAGGTAGATAGACAGATAACTGAATCACTTCGCTGTACACCTGAAACTAACACAACATTGTAAATCAACTATACTTCAATTAGAAAAAGAGCAATTGGAACCCAGAGAGCATGGAAGTCCTTTACTAGAATCTATACAAATGTAGTCTCGGTATTTATGGGAAGGAGAGGGTAGAAAGTGGAACTGGAAAGTCAAATGGAGGTTAACTGGCATTGCATTGAAAGAAATTTTGCATCACTATGACGAATCCATTAGAACAGTGAGAGATCTAACAGCTTACGTATAAAGAGAGGAACAGTTCTTTCTCGATAGGTGGAAAGGCATGCCTAGTAATGTTTGGAGTGCTGATGAAAGGATTCCCTAGGTGGACGAAAAGCAACAAAGGCAAATACCCGATAGCACACACAACGCGCCTTCTGAAGCAGTGTTCATCTGGGGAGCAGCTGTGCAGGTCCCCCTCTGCCCACTGCACATAGAGACCCACAGGGCAGTCAGATTTGGGGAGGGGCCCCTGGCCTTGGGTTTGGGGTTAATAAAATGCACAGTTGGGAAGCCAATAGCAACTCTCCTAGCAGAGTCAGGGGCAGGGTCTAAGCTTGACTCTTGCAGCTCATATGATGCGGGGGTCCTTGGCCCAATCCTCCACATCATCATTCTGCAAGGACTGATTGCCTTGGACACTCAGCTCTAGCTAGTTTTTTTGGAGTCTTGCAGGATGCAACTCCTCTGGGAGACCAGCCTGCAGGGAACCAGTCTTGGATAAGTTAAGCTCTACCTCTGTAGGTAATGTTTTTGTGTGTTCACTTCCTAACTGATGATATAGGATTTCTGTTCCTACCACATCAAAGTTTTAAAGTGATATTTTAGCTTTATAGAATCATGTTGGATATACCAGAATTTTAAAAGTCTTGTGCATGTAAATCACAGTACTAGCTCTAACTGAATAAATTTGGTCAAGTTATTTCATTTTTCTGGTGCTAAGTTACCATAAACAAAGACGAGGGGCTGCAAAAGGTGATCTCAAAGGGTTCTTTCAGCACAAACATTCTTTCATGTCTGTTTATTTCCGGAACACAGAAGAATGCTCTGAAAACTATGACCTGAACAACACTTCCGAAGGTGACCATTCTGTGCTTAATAATGTATAAATTTTAGATAATGTCAGGAATTTTTTATTTTACCCTATCTTGTTATGATAGAAAATGCATACCTCCTTTTATATTCACTAACAAATCTTTGTGTTTACGTTATGAACATATCGAGTTAATTGAGGCAAATGGTGATATGGATCTTCTAAATCAGCTTCATGTAGGGATGCTGTGAAAGGAGGAAGGAATGTGCCTACAGAAAGCTCATCTTTCTTTGACTTATAAGTAACATGACTTTTGATAAACTTCCTACTTTCTCTGCAGGAAAGTGACTAAGGGGAAATCTACTAAAGAAAAGAGATTAACTTTTTTAAAGATAATTATTAAGGTATGAATTCAGTGGGATACATTTGCTTCACCAGAAAAAAGCAAAGAGGTATAAATTCATTATTTATTTTGTTTACATTGTGCATTATATTGTTTAGCATTGTACCAATAGACCAAGAAAGAGGAAGTCACATCATAAAAATGAAGCTGTCCTTTGGGAACCTGGCAGGCAGAGTTCAGCACCAACATTATCCAATTTGAAATAAAATTAGAAGCCTAAAAAGCAATATTTTTTAAAATAACTACTTTATGGGTTTGAGAATTGTTACGATAATAAATCTAAAAAAAGATACTGTCCTTGTCTAACGAACTGTACCTACTAGCATCCTATAGAAATATGTTTGGATGAGAAACAGAATTCTGACTGAGGTTTCAATGACAGTTCTGCTCTGTTATGTAAAATGGTCACATTTTGGAAGTTTACTAGTGACAAACTGATTTCTCTTTCAATAATTAGATTTAAAGTTATTATCTCAGGGTAGATGGGCATATGAATACTTTATTTTTCTTCACAGTTTCAAAGTTTTCAACAATCACCATGTATTACCTTTATTATAACAAAGGGATCATTTTTCCCCAGAGTACAGTATGGTTGCTGGTCTGATTTGTTTCATCTATGTCTCTCCTGGCAGGTTTCATCCTAACATTTTCAGAACATATTAACTGGTGACTCTCCATTTTTCTGGACATTCAACAAGGGCCTCCTCTATTCATCTTCACATGAGATTAAAACATAGATAGAATATCTGAAACTTATCTTAGCCAAATGCATTCTAGAATTAAGTGGAAATAACTCCTCAGAGAGAAGACTATAATAATTTAAAAGATTTGTAGCCTAGAAGAAAGCTCTACCTAAATTTTCCTGTTACCTGTCCCCATACACATTTTCATGAAAATAATTCTGTGATTCACATGTTAAAAAGTAAGTGATTCAGATAAGCAACCCCTTCCTGGACTTACATCTTGCTTTATCAATGGCGTATTTAACTTATTGAGTCGTATTTTACTGCCCAAGAAACATTTCCCTCTGATTAGGAATTTAGAGCCGGATTAGGATTAGGCTTCTGAAAAACACCAATGCATTTTTCCTGAATGGCAGTGGTCCTTCCCACGACTTATCAAAAGCCTACAGAGAGCAAATGTCTACAAAGCATGAGTGGGTTACTGAGAGCATTTTTGTTATTGTGATTATATATTTCATGTCTAATTTCTTAGCTGCAATAGACATGGAAGAATCAGCCTGTATTAAGCAGAGTCCAGCTTTCCTGACAAGTTCCCAAAAACCTTTCTGTTCCTTGGGTCTGTGTTTACCCACCAGAAATATAGCAATATAACGTGCCTTTATTTATAAAAATTAAAGCAATTATTAAAATTTTCATATATTTTGCAAAGCTTTCTGTTAGCACAATTACTTAACCTGACTTGGGAGGTTCTCTTATCCTGTGTAAGAGAGCTTAACAAACTTTGGTGGCTTGTGAATCACCTGAGCATCTTGTTAAGGTGCAGATTCTGGTTCAATAGGTCTGGGGTGAGGCCAAGACTTTGCATTTCTAATAAGCTCTCAGGTAACGCTGATGCGCTGGTGCAAGGACCACACTTTGAGAAGTGAAAAAATATGAACGAGGCATTTCTCTTCTATTTCTAGGGCATAGCCTGTGACTTCTGCTACCATAATGCTGAGGGTCAGAAATTATTGAGGTTAAAGAATTTGAGTACCACAATGTGACTGAAAGGAACTGGCCCTAGTTTCCAGCTGCAAAGAAAGAAACTATAGACAGACATCTCACACTGGAAGTCCCTCTGGCTCTAGACAAGTTGGATGAGCAGAGGACATATCTGAATGGCTTTGGGACTTGGACCCACGCGGGTGTGCTCAGAGGGCTTCCACCGGCTAAGCAGACCCTGTGTTGGCCAGGCTGAGAGTGTGCAGAGGAGAAGTAGTGATGATTTATATAAGCATGTATGTTAACAAGGTACAGGGCAAAGGGAAGGTGCTAGAAACATTTCCTGAAGTGTTTCATTCAGCTTATTCCATCTTAAGTTCTACAAATGATTATGAGAAGAAGTTCCCTTGGGGAGGAGCCCAGAGCTTATGGAACACCCAACCTCCATCACTGTACTTTTGGAACTACATGAACCATACACCTCTGCGCTTACAGGATTCTGGTAGTCGGGGGACATGAAAACTGCATTGGGGTTCAGGGAAGGAAAAGATCGTATACAATTGTGAGATCAGGGTTGAATCTGTAACATTAGGAAGAGGCTAAGATTATTGAATTAAGTCTTGAGAAAAAGAAACAGGTCAGCAATATTAATAGGTGTTGCCATTTTTGGCATGTGGGGTGCAGGAGCCTCAAATACACTCTGCAGCTCTGTACCTGTGTAATAGTTAGTTATTCCACTCATTAAATCTATTCCTCCAAGGAACAGAGACCTTCAGATCATAAAGTCATCTTGGCAGCTTCGAGGATGGCCAATATGGCTACAGAAGATTTTGAAAGGTGGAAATAAGTTACATGTTGATGAGCTTTTGTTTGCCTCTCTGTGTCTCTCATTTCCAATGACTGCTTCCTGCCACCAGCCCCTGATTTGCAGCATGTAACTTTCAGATGTAGAGGGCTGGTCCATGGCCAAGGATTAAGAGGAAGAGTGGAGAAAAGTATTTTTTAAAAATGATAAATGTGGGGAAAATACTGGAGATGGGTTTTTATTCAAAACCAATCTTTCTCCTACCATCACTGTTTTATAAAAATTCTTCTAAGGAGCTTGCAGACCTTATTAGGATGGGTCAATCATATACATTTTCTAGGGTCTTTGACTAGGAGTCACACACTCTAAGGACACTCATATTTTGATGAAGCCATATTTTCAGATTCTTACATATTTCCACAAAGTAGCAATAGAACATGTTATCAGTACACTGTCCTGTGAGCTGTCCTAGCTTTAGAAAGTTAATGGAAACCCCAAGAGTTAGCAAATCTACTGGCTATTCCTTTTGGACTGGATAAGGAACTGCCATAATTACATTTCTATGCCTTTCCAGGATGCTGTTTATAATGTGTGATAGGCAGAGGGGGTCAACATAAAATGGGTGGCATATTTCACCTCATGGAAACCTGTGTGTTCTTATTCTTTAGTTCCCCTTGTGCAGGACAGAAGGACCTCACCCCCAGGCCCCTGACACTGGAGGCGACCAGCCAGCTGCTGGGAGGCCTCTTTCCACAGTACTATTTGCACCATCATTATGCATCTTGACTCTCTAGAATGAATTAATGACAAATGCCCAGGACTTACAGTACTTCCCCTTTGCAGGACAAAGTTGGCCTGAAAGTCTGTTTAGGCTCATCTAATAAGTGGTTCCAGGGGATTGAGGATTCCTTGAGATGGAACACTAAAGGCAGATAAGAACATTCTCTGGAGAAGCCTCCTAATTGCTTAGCTTCCTTATTTTGTTTCTGTGCAGGAAACTCCAGACTGAGAGAGCTCCTCATTTCTCGGCAGTAATCTGATTAGTGCCTTTGTACTGGAGTTTCCCTGTGGGGCAGAAGAAGAGCAGAAATCACCTGCTCCAGCAGGATGTGCAGGCAGGGGCAGCTCATTCGCATGCACATCCTCACACACAGGTGCTGTGCTTCTTCCACACCTTGGTTGGTCCACATAATAAAGGAATATTGCAGTGAACTCTTTGAGCAGCCTCGGGGGTGCTCTTCAAAGACTCCAGGCGATGAAAAGGAAGAAAAGGTCTTTCGGTTAAATACTGAACTTTATTAATTAGAGGAAACCATTTGTTTTATGCCCGGTTATGTCTGGCCTTAGCTTTTGTTATTTAACAAATTTTTGTACTACAATCATGAACTTGAAACCATACTTTTCTAAAACATCCTAAATTTTTTAGAGGATAGAGGTTGATATGTGTATAAAATGAAAAATAATTATATTTTTATATAACATGAGGAAAGTTAATTCATTACAAAGGAGCAAAAAATTCAACTTTAAACATTTATAATTAGGAGAGCATAGTGCAGATAGAGTGCATGATAGAGTGAGCATTGCTGACTATTGTGTATTTTTCAAATATCAATTTATCATCACTAATTACTATCATTATAGAGTATGAACATAAGATTAATGGGGGTTTCTGAGTTCTCTAATGAGGTTCTTTGTAGCAAAATTTATACCAGTGACATGATTTCCTTCTGTTAGGGTATCAGTATAATTAATTCAGTTCTCTAATTATGAGGAAAGCCCTAAATAGAGATAACAGTTTCATCAATGGAAGTATGCCCACTAAAATGCTATCCTAGACATAGCTGCAAATTCACAATGAATGATTCGTCTCACAGTGGAGAACTTCATGTTCAGATTGAGACTTTTATTTTCTGGGAACTGCCATGGACATGAATTTGCAAGTTCAACATTGTTCAGAGATTTGTTTTTTAAAATGTGCAATTTACTATGGTAAATTTCATCATTTGAGGGTCAAGGAGAGACTTGCTTTAGTGTCCATTTCCAATTACTGTGAATAAAGTGCATTAGGAAAATTCTAACAGGAGCTCTTGCTATACATGACTTGTGTGTGTGTGTGTGTGTGTGTGTGTGTGTGTTTTTCACTGTGAACTGTGTCTATAATTTTTGGAAGCTGTGAAAAATGATAATTTTTCTTTCTTGAATCATTCATCATGAGACAATGATATAGAATATTTTAAAGTCTGCTGCACCACAGATTAGAAAATGAATATTGTAAATAAGTTCATTACTAATAGGACTGGAAATTTGGCCTTCCCCAACCATAGTTCTCAATTTCCATCTATTTCTGAATCTGTAAGAAGGAATAAAACGGCCAGAAGTGTTTTCTTTTTTTTTTTTATTGCCAGCTAGAATCATCCTCAGCTCGTATTGCTTCGATCCGAGTTCCTTATCACAGCTTCGATGCTGATCGTGGAGCACACACCCCACGTTCCTGGGTCATTTGCACGCGGTTCTGTTCTGTGTAGACAGGACAGTCAGCCCTCAGATATTTTCTCTTGCATTTTCCCAAATGGTAGTATGGCTTCTGCTAACATTCCATCACTGATTAGTATCACTAAGAAATTACGGTATGGGAATATGATTCAACTTTCCAAGGTAGTTCCCAAAGGTAAGTCTGTCCACATGTGCTGTGCAGAGGGATGTCCCCGTGGTCACCATCTGGGGGACAAGGAGACCTTCCTTCAAGAACCACCAGCTCTGACTTTGGAGTTTTTAATCTCAAACTTTAATTAATATATTCTCAGAATTTCTTCATATGCATAAATATTTCATACTACAATTTGTGGGAATCACAGAATTAAAAAATATACGATTGCAAGAGGTTGTAACTTAGAGACAATCTCATGTAGCTTGTCATGTATTTAAACATTTAAAAATAGCTTTCAAATGCTTCCTCCTTTTGCTTTACTGTTTGTATCCTCTATTTATTTATTTTTATCTCTCGATGCCTTCGATGCCTAAGGTCTTTAGAGAAGGTGTTTCGTTTGTCTCTAGACTCTCACGGTTGAGACAGAGCCACCTGACCCACCAGGTAACTGGAATCCCCAGGTTCTCTCTGTTCAGTCTGAATTCTTTTTATCTTTGGCTTCTGAGCTGAGATTCTACTTTTGACTTTCTTCTTTCCTCTTCCCCTCTCCCTTTTCTTCCTCTTGTTTCTCCCCACATGTCCATCATGCTGTCCTAAGGCCAGTTATAGCAGCCCTTCCACTTTTGCTTGGTTTATGGAGTAACTCCATTCACACACCCTTGCTCCTTCAAAGCTCTGTCCCTTCCCTCCCACTCTCCCTGGCATCTCCCCACCAGGGACCACCTCTTCCCATCTCTGGCAGGTGCAGCCACTGCTTTCCTTGGGCAATATCCGTAAAGAAGAAAAGCACTTCTCTATGTAATTACATTTCTAATTCCTTGGTTTCAGTTAAGCATACATTCCTAAATCCACCCTAATTTCTTTTGTTGAGAGAAGAGAGAGGAGGGAGGGTCCCAGCTCCATAAGTAAAGACTCAGTCCTCCTGGCCTTCCAGCCTGCACTGCACTACACAGTGTTGGCTGCACTCTCTAAGATGCTGAGGGACAGAGAAGGGAGGTGACCTTGAATGACAGCTGCCTCTTCTCGGGAGGCTCACACCTTCACTATAACCTCTCACATTTGGACTAGGTAAGGGCGGGTCTGAGTGGGTTTCTACTGGGCAGGGTTCCCGCCAGTGCCCCCTGGTTGGCTGCTGTCCTGGGCCAGGCACATCTGTCTCCAATCACATGGCTGAAATTGAGGGTCACGTGGCAGAAAGTATGTCAAAGACAAGCTGCACTTTTGGCGTTTCTGTTCACAGGACCCTGGCCCACGGCAGGCGTTTCCTGGACTTCCCACTGCCGGCACTCCATCCCTCCGTTGTCTGTGATGCCTCTTTCTACCTTCAGACACTGACACCTATCCCGCGGGGCTCTTGCACGGATTAGAAATAGCACAGACAAGACTCGGACACTCAGTCAGTGACCGCTGTTACTGCTACTGCTTTTTCTCTCTCAATGAGTCTTCCCCACTGCAAGAAACATGGGACGTGAGACACAGTCAGGACTACAGCTGTGGACACGGAACCCTCACCCGTGATGACGAGACTACTGAGGTACTAGGTGTTGAAATGGTTGGGAACCTCAGGACCCTGCTGTGTTGGGGCATGCAGTTATCAACAGTGACATGAAAGGAACAGTCACGTGGAAAATAAGGAGAAGAGGACGGTGCATCCCCACGAATACTTCTGTTTTCACACGTTCAAAATCTGCTGAAATAATAATGCTTGAAACAGCCTGTGAGATCTGAACTAGCTTTCCCCCATTTTACAAGATGCAGCAGAAACTGAGGCTTGGGAAGGTTAGATAACTGGCTCAGCCCCCAGCTATTAGGAGGCTGAGTGAGGAGGTGGAGTCGGAGTGGCAGAGCCCCACGTTCTTGCTCTCACCCCACACTTCACAGCCTCCGAGCATCCCAAACAAGGGACCACAGAGCCTCCCCCTCTGCCCCTGCAGCCCAGGGCCATTCTGTCTCCCTTCCTGGGGCAAATGCTGCAGATGACATAGAGATGGAACGTTGCTTCTTGGCAGGAAAAATCTGTTAGAGGGGTATTTATATTAAATTTCTTTGAGTAGTCACGGCATGAATTCACCCTCATCTGTGAAAGCCATAATCCTTCAGGGCCATTTAAACCTAAACACCTACTTAAAGATATTTGTAAATTAACTGTTGTTGAAGCTAACTATTCAAACACCTTTTCTATACTTCAACCCCACTGAAACTTACAATTTCCTGCCCGGAATTGAAGGAAGGAAACAATTTAAAGTTCACATTATCATTTGTAAAGGGTATTTTTGTATTTTCATTTTAAAACTCTGGACCAGGATTTCTCAGTTATGTTCCTCAAGGGTCAACAGGTACTTCAATTTAAAAAATCATGCTATAGGACCCAATCAAACTTAAAAGCTTTTGCATAGCAAAGGAACACCATAAACATAACGAAAATACAATGTACAGACTAGGGGAAAATATTTGCATACTATGCGACTGACAAGAGCTTAATTTCCAGAACATACAAACAGCTCACGCAACTCAATATCAAAAAAAAACAAACAACCCAATTAAAAAATGGATTAGAAGCCCTAAATACACATTTCTCCAAAGAAGACATATAGATGGCCAACAGGCGCATGAAAAGATGATCAACATCGCTAATTATTAGAGAACTGCAAATCAAAACTGCAGTGAGGTATCACCTCACACTGGTCAGAATGGCCATCATCAAAATGTCTACAAATAATAAATGCTGGAGAGGGTGTGGAGAAAAGGGAACCCCCTTGCACTGTTGGTGGGAATGTAAATTGGTACAACCACTATGGAAAACAGTAAGAAAGTTCCTTAAAAAACTAAAAATAGAGTTACCATATGATCCAGCAATCCCACTCCTGGGCAAATATCCAGAAAAGATGAAAAATCTAATTCAAAATGATATATGCACCCCAATGTTCATAGCAGTACTATTTTAATAGTCAAGACACGGAAGCCACCTAAATGTCAATCGACAGATGAATGGACAAAGAAGATGTGGCATATATACATGTATATATATAAAATGGAATATTACTCAGCCGTAAAAAAGAATGAAATACTGCCATTTGCAGCAACATGGATGGACCTAGAGATTATCATACTAAATGAGGTAAGTCAAAGATAGACAAATATTATATGATATTACTTATACATGGAATCTAATAAATAACACGAATGAACTTATTTACAAAATAGAAACAGAGTCACAGACATAGAAAACACACTTACGGTTACCGAAGGGGAAAGGGAGGGTGGAGGGATAAATTAGGAGTATGGGATTAACAGATACACACCACTATATATAAAACAGATAAACAAGAAGGACCTACTGCATAGCACAGGGAACTATATTCAATAACTTCTAATAACCTATAATGGAAAAGAATCTGAAAAAGAACATATATACATAAAACTGAATAACTTTAATTTATACCTGAAACTAACACAGTATTGTAAATCAACTATATTTCAATTCAAAAAACATGTTAGCAGATTATATTAAAAATACATAAATTTTATATTAAAATATATATACACGAGAAACTACTAAACCAACATAAGTTGTTGCTCTTCTTATGCGATAATCTACATGTAGGGAGAAAGAGTGTCGTAGCTGAGAAAAGGGGGTAGCCATCGAGAGGGCACCCCATGAAGGCAAGCACCAGGGTCCCCCTGGGTGTCACACATCAGCTGCATCTCTCATTTACAGATGGTGCTGTGCTTGTCTTTACAATGTTCACCTGGCCATTGACATTGTGTTAATAATTTCAACATATGACAACATCCAATGCCTAACCTGTGCCAGATACTGAAGTAGCCCCATGATTAAAACGTCAATAAGACCTTGTACTCACCCTTAGGTGACTTAAAACCTAGTCAGGGAGACTGTCAAACCACCCATGAGAGCTTAACGCTCAGATGTTAAGCTAGCAGAAGGGAGAGGGGCCCTGGGAGCTCACAGGAGAGACATTTTTAGCAGAAAGGCTTTCAGGGGAGGTGGTGCTGAACCTGGATTTTGAGGATAAGGGGTTAGCTGGACATCAGAGGGAGGAGGGCTGTTCAGAGACGTGAGAGTACAGAGAAGTCTCTGGGGACGAAAATTAGTGTGGAACACGTGGAGTGACAACTCCCTGTGGGGGAAGGTCAAGGGGAGAAAATGAAAGATTCGGCCAAGGCCAGTTCGTGAGGGCCTCTGAGTATCTTGTCAAATATTTTGATTTTTCTTCTGAAAGCTGCGAGAAACCACTGATGGGTTACAAACACAGGAGTGACAGGACCAAATTTTCATTTTAGGAATCTTATTCTGGTATCAGGACGTTGCAGGCAGGAGAGAATGGGGAGGGTATAGAGCAGTGTTTCATGTTTCTGGATTAGTTTTTAGGTGTAGGGTGGCATCCCTCATCAAGGTACAGGATATCAGAGAAGCAGCAGGATGGGGGAGGGCAACACAGAGTCAAGATATCACAGAGCAGTGTAGAGGATAAAATGCTCCGACACATTCAGAGATCCCCATACAGAGGTCAGGAAAGATGTCTCTCTGGGGACATGGATTTTAAAAAGAGCTGGAGAGAGTGTGTTCAAAAGTTTCCAGTGCTACAGAAAATTCCAGTAAAAAGGGACCCAATAGGAGCTGACTGGAGATGGCAAAGAGGTCGTTGGTGACCACTGGAGAGCAGTGCCATTCGAAATGCCAGGTCCCTCCCTTCTGGGGACTAAGTGGGAGGTTTGGAAGTGGAGACCGTGAAAACAAATTTGTCCTTCTAGAAACGTGGCTGTGAAAGAGAGATAGAGCCCGGATGTAAAGGAAAGTTGCCCTTCTCTTAATATGGGAGACAAGGCTTGAAGCTTCAGGCTTGTTTATATGATAAAAAGAAGGATCCAGCAGTGGGGGGAGAGTAAAAACACATGAAGTAAAGATGCGATTTCTAGAGGAAGCAGAAAGTGCTAGGCGGAAGAGCACGTCTTTCTTTGAGTCAGAGAGAAAAAGTGATGAGAGAGAGAGAGAGAGAGAGAAGGTAAGTGGAGGAAAGTCACAACTCTTTGCCTCTATTTCTACTTTGAAATAAAAAGCAATGACACCTGCAGAGCTGGGGGTGATGAGGGTCGGGTTCGAGACTTGAATAAAGTAAGCGAGACAGAAGTACTGGGATGGAGGCGGTACCGTGTTCTGGATACACCTCATCACAGTGTTGGTGACTTGCTGAATATATTTGGAAAAATCTAGAAAAATACTTTTTTTTTAGGGTCAGGTCTTCCATCAGCCTTTGAGAAGGAAAGCTTCATTATTACATGATTATGAAGTGCTACTTTTAATGAAGAGTCTCTGTTCTCCAACACTAATTAGGTTAAATCCCATTATAATTGTCTGCCGAATGGCTTTACACCTCATTTTACTGCAGAACATCATTTATATTCAGGGGGAAGAAAGGCCATCCTACAGTGTGTTTCTACAGTTCAGACTCTACCTCTTGCTTAAACAATTATCTAATGTAATTACATTATAGTTATTAGTATGCACCTCTTAAAGAATCCAAAATGAATCCAACTCTTGGGTGCAGACCCATACATAAATCTCAGAAACTCATATGTCTAATGAAAAGGAGTGAATTTGAAATACTTTAATTGGTATTTTCCAGTCTAAAAGAATATGTGTTGCCCCCAAATTCCTGGGTCTATCCCAGTCCAGTACTTAGAATTTCTTTTATATGACTGAGTGATAATAAATTTATATTGAACTATTTGTTCTCCCTCAATCTCCTCCTTCCTAATCAATGGAAAACATATATTTAACTACTTAGTCTATGTATGTTGTTGCATAGTAATGATGTCTAATATTTATTGAGTGCCTACTATGTGCCAGCATTGTTCTAGGTGATTTTACTAGTATCATCCCATTTCACCCTTCTGGCAATCTTATGACGTAGGTGCTATTATCATGAGGATGAGGATATTTTTCCACTGTGTTTGTGGCTATCTCCCTACCACCTATAACAGTGTCTGGCACACAGTAAGTGTACAAAACATATTTACTCAATAAATGAAACTCCGTTTGACAGGTGAGGAAACCGAGCCTTAGAGATGCTAAATAACTTACCTCACAGCCTGAGGTTGGAGGAAATTAAATGAGCAGATATAAGAAAAGCACTTAAAATAGGGTAGTGGTGAGGATGAAATACATTCATACATATGAGTTGTTAGGACAGGGCCTGGAAGCTAGTAATGTTGTCCGGGTTATTTGCCAACATTACTAGAGTTATCCGTTTACTTTGCATCTTCCCCTCATGACTAGGCAAGGCCTTACTCTTTCTGTACTGCCAGCCTTGCGCCAGTGTCTTACATAAATTAGGTCATACACAAACATGTTGGAGGGAAAAAATGTCTTCAAATACTGTAGATATTTTTGAGAGATTAATGAATCATTTGTTTAAATAAAAGTAAAATGAATTTAAGTCACATATTCAACATTCATTCAATAAACATGTATCAAGGATTACTCCTTCCCAGGTCCTCTGCTGGGTGTTTGGAATAAAATGTTGAAGAAAGACAAAAAGGACAGTCCCTGACCTCGTAGAAGTTGCCATCTGGGGAGGGATGAGTTAACAATATATGCCTTTTTTTTTTTTTTTTACAGTCTTGAATGGGAAGTTGCCTAAAACCATGACTTATGCATGAGAAAACTATAAAAACTTCTTGACAACTGGAACACAAATTAAAGTGCTAACAGTGATTAAAAGCATGACCTCTACAAAAACATTAAGAACATAGCATATGTATAGATTAGAGGTAAGTAAAACGCAGAGGAAAGGATGACTACTTATTAATGATGAGAATAACAGAACAGTCTAGAAGAATCACTTAAAATGATTTAGTATTGCATAGTAAGAAGAAAAATTCCACAATACAAAAATTAAACATTGAGATGGGAAATGAAAAAAAGAAACTGGTTGTGATAAAATTGGTTAGATAATGGGATAATTTGTCCAGAAACCTCCTATTTTCAAATACAGGTGATGACAAAATGTGCAAAATTTGCTATGCAGACCATGTGTAAACCCAGTGGGGAGAACATTAGTGCATCAATCATGTATCTTCTCGTGCAGCCACATATACGAGCACTTCACTCCACATGGAGATGATGACATTTTAGCATCTCACTGACAAGAGCTTAGATTTATGCCCAGTCTCCTCTCCAGGCCCTGCTACTCCTGAGACGTTTCCTAAAGTTGATGTGTGAGATAGCTTTATAGTCTCCATCAAGTCCTTTGACCTTCGTGGCCTTCAGCATCCCCATCTGTGAAGCAGAATCATGACCTAGCTCACAGTGTATTTAGAGATAACCCACAGGGCTTCAGAGGGCAGGATGCTTTTACGGATGTGGGAAGCTATGGTAATAATGGACCCTGTCTATTGAGTGCCCTGTAGAAGGCATATTGTTCGTACGATCTTATTTCACCCTTTCATGGCCTGTGAAGTGGGTGCTATTACTCTTAAGGATGCGGAAACTGTGTCTCTGTGGGACTCAGGACCTTGTCTAAGTGCTCATGGCTGCTCAGACACTGGAATGACCTTTCTACCTCCAGAGTTTACCTCCTGTCCTCCGGGCCCTGCTACCTCCTACAAAATGGGTCTTTCTTTCAAACCTCCACGAAACCAGCATCCTAAGGATGACAATAGATGCACCCTTTCCCATCTCTATTTTACCAGAGTTGTGACTTTTTCATAAATAAGGAGATTTTTAAACTTGTAAAGAGTTGTGAAAAGACAAGCTGTTGTAATTACTGCAATCACGAGCATATCATCGCCTTGATGAGCTATTATATCAGGGACTGCATCCGTTTCACTTCAAAGCACATGAAAGTAGCAGAATTCTACTATCTTTCTCTCTGGACCCCTTCCCATCCCAGCTCCCGAGTTCTCCATGCTTCAAGAAATACACTCTTCCCTTCACCCTTTCCTCAGCTCGGCGAAAGCTCCCCATCACCCAGCATCCCTGGTCCCAGCCACGCCTAAGGGGAAAGCAGCCTGATCGCCTCTTGAAGTAATTCACAACAGCCTAGCCTACCATCAACTGCTGACCAGCCCAACCCGCCCAGGACACAGGAATTTTAATCACTGAATCAGTGAAGCAATAATAGCTAGCATTCGCACAGGGCACTGGTGCTTACAAATACATTTAAGGCGTATTTAATTCTGTGAGGTGCTGTTATCCATATTTCTCAAACAGAGAAACTAAGTTTTAGAGTGATTGTCACAGTCATTCTGCTGCTAAGCGGCAGGGCCACCACCGCAGAGCTTCTCATTCATGATTGCACGTCCTGGCCATTATTGCTCACATCTGCTCACAGGCACTGGCTTTCTTTTGAGGAGGATAAACTTCCTCCTTGGCTCTCCCCTAGTTCTGGCCACCAGCACATCCTTCCTTGGATCCACGGCATGGACAAATCATTCAGTTAGTGATGTGGCAAACCTTCAGAAACTTGCTAACTATTGCTCTGTATTTCACTGACATGTTGAACAGGGTTAATTGCTACATTTGGCAACATAGAAGTGAGAGTGGATGACTTACTGTCTGAAATGAGTACTTCTGGAAAAATGCTTTCAGCCAAAGTGTATTATTTTTTCACTGCTTCATTTAATGTGTGGTGGGTACCATTTTCGGCACTTTACATGCAGTAGGTCATTTAATGCTTATGTTCACCCTAAGAGGAAGATGCTATTATTATGTGCATTTTATAGATGAGAACACTGAGGCACGGTGAGGTAACTTGTCGGAGAGCCGGTGGCTGGAGGTGACATGCAAACCTCAGGAGTGTGTCCGCAGAGCCCTGGCCTTTAGACTCGATGCCCTACTCCCGGTCTCCCAGGACCTCCCTCCCTCCCTGGGGAATCCTGCAGAGGCTGGTATCAAGTGAGAGTACAAGCAGCTATGTGCAGACAGGACATCCGACATTCCACCATGACCTTGTGCTTCTGAGGCTTTCTCGGCGTCTGTGCCCCAAAGGCCACTTGATGTATCTGCTCAGTAAGAACAATCTCTGGAATCTTCATTGATCTGAATTCAACCTCTCCATTTGTCAGAATCATTGAGCCCAGCATAAAATATGAGTTTATATTAAGAACAAAGAAATCCATTTCTGCATTTCCATCTAAATGAGGCTTCTCTCCATGGAAATCAATGGAAGTTGAGTGGCTCTGAAGGGCCCGCCTGAGATGTACTAATAGAATCACTGGGTGCCCCTTCTACTTATTGTGTTGCAAGCAGGAAACTCTGGGTGGTGCCCATACCCCAGTGGAGAGGGTGGGGTTGGGAGCTAACGAACACAGAAATACCTCAAGGGCTAGTGAGCTAGAAAATTAGCCTTCCTCCAAATTAAGCAAACCACAAGTACAGGACTCATGAGCTGTGGTCCTTGTGCAAACTATTTAAATTTTCAGTACCTCAGTTTCCTTGTCACAGGGCTGCTGTTTGGATTCTGTTGCATTAACACATGTAAAATGTTTGTAACAATGTTTGACATTAATGTAAAAAATGTTCAATATCTGTGATTTGTCTTTGCTGCTGACTTCCCTAAGTGGATACATAATGTAAAGAGTGATAAAATAGTGGTCATGGCTCAAAAGAGATCCACAAGAGGAAGGGGGGGGGGTGATATGGCAATTTCCAATTCCTTCTCACCCTTCAACTCCCTTGTCATTTGTCACCTTTTCCCAGGAGCCCTTCTCAATTCCTTAGGCAAACTGAAGTGTTCCTTCTCCTGCAATTCACGTGCTGTTTATTTCTCCATCAGAGTAATTGTCAAACTTACAACCTGATGAGGCAGGAACTATTACTGTCCCCATTTTCAGATGAGGAAACTGAAGTCAGATGTTAAGCAATCTGCCTGAGTCACAGAGTTTGTACATGGTGGAGACAGGACTCCTCAAATGGAACAGAAATACAGTGACTGGGCGACCAACAAGGGCTTAATTTCCAAAATATACAAACAGCTCGTAAAATTCAATAACAAAAAAACCAAACAACCCAATTGAAAAATGGGCAGAAGACCTAAATAGACAGTTCTCCAAAGGAGACATACAGATGGCCAACAGGCACATGAAAAGATGCTCATTATTGCAAATTATTAGAGAAATGCAAATCAAAACAACAATGAGGTATCACCTAACATCAGTCAGAATGGCCATCATCAAAAAGTCTACAAACAATAAATGCTGGAGAGGGTGTGGAGAAAAGGGAACCCGCCTATACTGTTGGTGGGAACGTAAATTGGTGCAGCCATTATGGAGAACAGTATGGAGGTTCCTCAAAAAACTAAAAATTGAGTTGCCAAATGATCCAGCAATCCCACTCCTGGGCATATACTCAGACAAAACTGCTATTTGAAATGATACACGTACCCCTATGTTTATAGCAGCACAGTAGCCAAGACATGGAAACAACCTAAATGTCCATTGACAGATGAATGGATAAAGAAGATGTGGTATATGTACACAATGGGATATTACTCAGCCATTAAAAAGAATGAAATAATGCCATTTGCAGCAACATGGATGGACCTAGAGATTATCATACTATGCGAAGTAAGTCAGAAAGAGAAAGACAAATGCCATATGATATCACTTATACGTGGAATCTAAAATATGACACAAAGGAACATATCTACAAAACAAAAACTGACTCACAGACATAGAGAACAGACTTGTGGTTGCCCAAGGGGCAGGTCGGTAGAAGAGGGAAGGATTGGGAGTCTGGGATTAGCAGATGCAAACTATTATATACAGAATGGATAAATAACAAGGTCCTACTGTATAGCACAGGGAACTATATTCAATATCCTGTGATAAACCACAATGGAAAAGAATATGAAAAAGAATATATATATGTATAACTGAGTCGCTTTGTTGTACAGCAGAAATTAACACAACATTGTAAATCAACTATACTTCAATAAAATTGAAAAATAAAATAGTTTTAAAATTTAAAAGAGAAATACAGTGATTGGTTTTATATAACTCACTGTAGCACAGTGCCTAATTAGCTTTGAATCAGAAAAATCCAAGCGGGAGTCCATATTTCACCATTTTTTAGCCATACGACCTTGAGCAAACTCTAGTTTCTGTTAAATGTGAATCATGATGTCTACCCCTTGGGACTCTTGCGAGAATTAAATGAGAAGCACATGCCAAGAACCAGTAGGAACTAATTAATTGAAGCTTTTATTAGAACTATCTAGTACGTCTAGACCTTGGTTCTAGCTTTATAACTTCAACACAGTGTCCAGCATGTCATGGGTGCTGATGAACGAATGGATGGATGGAAGAATGAGACATGAAGGATTAAGTCAGGCTGAGAATATTATGCTCAAATATCACAACAAAGTAATGCTATCTATCAGTTGCTCAGATCATGGTTAGTGTTGTTATTTTAATATGAATATATGTTCTGCTGGACATTCATAGAGTAGTGAAGGTAGGAGAAATCATACAAATATAAAAGTTAGACATAGCTATTAAACTTTACAAATGGCTGTATCGATTGGTTAACGTTTCGAGGTACTTAATGTCTGTACAAATGTATGATATTTTTTTCTAATCATAATATCCATTTGCACTTACATTACATTATCTAGAAGCACCTATTCATTATGTTACTGAAAAATCTACCATCAACCATTTATACTCCATAACATTTTTATTATGACTATTGTTCCTCAAATAAGAACCCGGTCATTTGGCATATGTTGATCGTCCATATACATTTAAAGTGGTGGGCTTCCCCGGTGGCGCAGTGGTTAAGAATCCGTCTGCCAATGCAGGGGACACGGGTTCGAGCCCTGGTCCGGGAGGATCCCACATGCTGTGGAGCAACTAAGCCCGTGCGCCACAACTACTGAGCCTGCGCTCTAGAGCCCGCGAGCCACAACTACTGAAGCCAGCGCGCCTAGAGCCTGTGCTCCGCAACAAGAGAAGCCACCACAATGAGAAGCCCGCGCCCCGCAACAAAGAGTAGCCCCCGCTCACTGCAACTAGAGAAAGCCCGCGTGCAGCAGCGAAGACCCAATGCAGCCAAAAATTAAATAAATTTATTAAAAAAAAAAAATTAAAGTGGTGTGAAATGTTTTCTGGTATCGTTGATCTCATAGGAGAACAAGAACATCCTCCATCATCTGCCAGGCCTGTGACAAAAGGGGCCCCTTGTTACCTCATTGCTGGTGGTTTTGAGGAATACCCCATTGCTAGTATCCAGACAGAAATATGGAGATTTGCTTTTCCCTACAGCTAATGGTCTCAGACATTGGACTTTCTTTTCCTTTCTATGCCTCTGTCTCTAGAGAAACACTTCTTTTTTTCTCTCTTTTTCTTTTCCTCTCTTCTGGAGCCTTTGGACCCTTTGCATAGCTTACAGCCAACAGCAGTTTCTTATACTTTCATCATTCTGTTGTATATTTTCTGCTTAAGAAAGGAAAGCTAGATTTCCCCCAGAAGTCTAGCTCAACACCTGGCAAATAATGATATTCAAAAAATATTTATCAAATAAATAAATAAATAAACGGACCTCTCTCTGTGATATCTTACCTATTCTAATTTAATAAGTTTCTTTAATGTGGAACTTTTCAAAACCTTTAATAAATAATTGTACACTGTAAATTCAATGAGTTCAATATAGTACACAGCATTTCCGAAACTTGTTTTATTATGAAAAATTTTCCCCACAAAATCCTTTGTGGTATTAGAGGTAATGAAGTTTGGACAACCAAATACGGACAATATTGCATTGGCTTTTAATTTACACCTCATTGTTGCCTAAAGTTCAAGGTCAGCAGAGGCCTGTAGTGTTCACTGAATATTCTTGAGGTCCCTGCATCTCCGGTACTCCCCTGTTGTTGGGTCAGGGCCACATGAATGCAACTGGCACATAGGAATGCGAGAGCAAGTAATGCGCCATTTCTATTCCAAGACACTTGAAAGTCGATGGATCTCTTTCATCTTTCCTTTCCTTTGCTGGGGCTAGTCTGGAAGTTAATTGTTGAGATGATGACCTCACAAGTTGAAGGGAATCTCCAACTCACCAGATGTAGAAGACCACCTGCCAACTTACATCAGGGCTTGTGGTGAGCAAGAAATGTACTTTTGGATGCAACCTAAGTGTCCATCGACAGAGGAATGGATAAAGAAGATGTGGTACATATATACAATGGAATATTACTCAGCCATTAAAAAGAATGAAGTAATGCCATTTGCAGCCACATGGATGCACCTAGAGATTGTCATACTGAGTGAAGGAAGTCAGACAGAGAAAGAGAAATATCATATGATATCACTTATATGTGGAATCTAAAGAGAAATGATACAAATGAACTTATTTACAAAACAGAAACAGACTCACAGACTTAGAGAACAAACTTATGATTGGGGGGGTGGGAAGGATAAGGGGAAAGGATAGTTTGGGAGTTTGGGATTGACATGTACACACTGCTATATCTAAAATGAATAACCAACAAGGACCTATTGTATAGCACAGAGAACTCTGCTCAATATTCTGTAACAACCTAAATGGGAAAAGAATTTGAAAAAGAATAGATACAAGTATATGTATAACTGAATCACTTTGCTGTACACCTGAAACTATCACAACATTGTTAATCAACTATACTCCAATATAAAATAAAAAGTTAAAAAAAAAAGAAAACAGAAAAGGAATAATACATAAAAATAATAAAAATGTACATGTTGAATATTTACAAAACATTTTATATAATGAAAATATGTAGAAAATTAAAACACTAAAGAAAAAAAAAAAAGGAACTATTGACTCTGAGACCATCAGTCCCAAAGCATATTGATAATTTCAATTACAAAGTCAATAAGGGGAGAGAGGTTAAAAAAACAAGTGTGTTTATAAATACTGTGAGACCAGATCTGTGACTTTTCCTCATTTCTCTTCTCCAGGATGTGCTACATCTGATGTCTTTCCGTCTTCTATTGAGTCTTTTGATCCTGGTTCAGAACCTGCTCACTTAAATGGCATTCTTAGAGATTATTATCCACTTTCAAATCTAGACATCTATGTTAATCCATCTGCATTATAAACAAATACATGCATACTGTTTTAGTTAAGACTTCCTTAGGGAGGAAAATGCCATAGTGGTTATATATACAAATTTTATTTCTAGGGAAGAGTCTCCTGATTTTAGGTTGTTTGATAATATTTGAATGCAGCTGTCAATATTAGCACTAGGATGATGTTCTTTTTTTTTCTTTTTTTCTTTTTATCCAGCATTTTATTTATTTTTTATTGAATGAATTTTTAATTTATTTAAAAATTTAACTTTAAATTCTATAGTGCTTTACAAGTTTCAAAAGTTTAGGTCGATATTCTTTGTAAACAGACAGAGAAATAACACGTGGAAAGAAGGAAGAGGAAGACAAGTGGTTTTAGCAGATGAAAGACCTCAAGAGTTCAGCAGTAGGAATAAAGGGAGAGGAGTAAAATGATGAATGCGCATTCGGACTAGACCACTGGAGAAGCACTGCCAGGAAGAGGGGTCAGTTGAGATCCCTTGTCTCAACTGGTTCAACTGGACTGTAGTTTATCCTGTTAATAGGCAATTATGCCTTTCTTCTCCTAGCCTCACTTCATCCATGAATTTCTGGACTCAACACTCAAAAAAAAAAAAAGTTAACTCACTGTTAATATATTAATTCAATCTTACACAAGGAATAAAATTACAGCTAAATTAATGAACTCAACATGGGTCGCTGACTTAAATATAAAACACAAAATTGTGAAATGTTTAGTGAAATAAAAATCCTATTTTATGGCAAAACAAGAAAAATTTAAATGCAAAAATTCTTCTCTGACCTTTGGACTCCTCTCTCCCCCCACTGTGCACTGTGTGTCTGCATTATGCGTTGACCAGACCTCCTCCATCAGCAGGAATACCTGCTCAACCATAAAGAGCAACATTCTCCCAGCATCAGCAAGACAACTCCTTAAAAGACAACATTCCTTCTTGATCTTGTAATGGGTCACATGACCCACCCCACATGATGCTTAAATCTGGATTATGTAAACTGTCAATAATACGTCACTTGATGTACAGCCCTCTGTCTCAAAAAACGTATATAACTGTGCTTTGATCTCTAATGGGCAGAACAGTTCTCAGCGCTTTCTGAGATGCTCTTCCCAGGTTATAATCCTCAAATTTGGCTCGAATAAAATTTTCCAATTCTTTCTTAGATGTATTGATTAATTTTTCATCAACAGTTTGAAAAAGAAGAAAATCTTCAGGATCTAGGGCTAGCAAAGAGTTCTTAGACTTGACAGCCAAAGTATTATCCATAAAAAGAAAAAATTGATAAATTGGATCTCATCAAAATTAAAAACATTTGCTCTGTCACAGAGTCCACTAAGAGGATGATAAGACAAAGCTACAGACTGGGAGAAAAAATTTGCAAACCACATATCTGACAAAGGACTAGTAACCAGAATATATAAAGAAGTCTCAGGGCTTAACATTTAAAAAAACCCAATAAATCCAATTAGAAAATGGGCAAAAGACATGGAGAGATATTTCACCAACAGCAAATAAGCACATGAAAAGATATTCAGCACCATTAGCCATTAAGGAAATGCAAATTAAAACCATGAGATCTCACTATACACCTTCCAGAATGACTAAAATAAGTAACAGTGACAACACCAAATGCTGGTGAATATGCAGAGAAACTAGATCATTCATACATTGATAGTGGGCAGTAAAATGGTAGTCACGCTAGAAAACAGTTTGACAGTTTTTTATGAAACTAAAGAACTACACACCTGGACATCTATCCCAGAAAAATGAAAACATATTCACAAAACACCTGTACACAAAAGTTCATAGAAGCTTCACTCATGATAGCCAAGAGTTGGAAACAACCCGGATATCTGCCATTATGTGAATGTTTAAACAAACTGGCACATCCATATCATGGAATACGGACTCAGTAATAAAAAAGAATCAACAATTGATACATATAACAACTTGGATGAACCTCCAGAGAATTATGCTGGATGAAAAGTTACATACTGGGTGATTCCATTTATATAACATTCTTGAAATAACAAAAAAAAAGAAATAGAGCACAGATAAGTGGTTGCCAGACATGAACGACGGGAGGGAAGTATGTGTGTCTATAAAAGGGTACCATGAGGGATCCTGTGGTGATGGAAATACTCTTTATGTGAATGAACGAATGTGAATATCTTGGTTGTGACATTGTACCAATAGTTTTGCAAGATGTTACCACAGGAGGCATAGGGCAAAGGATACACAGGCTCTCTCTGCATCATTTCTTACAATTCTATGGCGTCTACAATTGTCTTCAAAGAAAAATTCAACAAAACATGGTTTTCCAAGGATACTATTACATAGGAAAATGCTCTTATTATAACATGTGAAAAAGCAAAATATGAAAGTATAGTTTAAGTAATGACAAATTTAGAGAGTGTATCTATTTATATATGTGCTGAGTTATGTATATACTATGTACATATGCATACGCACAAACACAAAATCTATATTTATGCTGAGCTTAACAAATGGGAATACGGAAAGGCAATGAGTAGTAGAAGGGGGGATAGATAGATTTTTTTTCTTCATTATAATTCAGTACCTTTTTCAGTTTTTAAAAAATGTTTATATGTTACATTCATCATCAGCAACAACAGAACAAACCAGCTTAAGCCATGACCACCCGTTCAACTCATACTTCAAAACTTCAGACCTTTCCTAGCAGGGTATCAGAAGAAATGGGAAATTATTGAAAATCTGGATCTGATATCAAATAAATTATCCTTTCCCACTCTCCAAACTGATGACTTTTATAATTAATGGGCTAATTTAACTGCATATCTTCAAGTCAGTAATATTAATTAAAAAGAAGACATGTAGATGACCTTCTGAAAAGGACTTCTCTCTTAATTTGCCCACAAATGAGCACTTGCGATTACTTCTTAATAAATACCAGGAAGCTGGCTAGAATTAATGCCAGGCCTCTGAGTTTCAGCCACTTTTAAGAGCACTCAAGATCACCGCACACAGACTGTTCAAGGCTGGCCCTATATTATCCTTTAATTTACCTGACCTTTCAGGCAGTGAGTGAATTTAAGGCCTTCATAGGCTTGGCCTGAATAACTGGCAACTTTCATTACTTTAATCATTGACCAAAAGCTTTGGGAAATGTCAGCCTTTCCTATGCCATTGTTTAATATGTTAATAAGATCATTAATATCTTCCTTTGCTGAGAAAAGGGTCTGATACATAAAAACTGGTAGGAGGATGGTGGTGGATGGGAATGAATAAAACTTTATTTTTATTTCCAAAATAATTGGAGTTACTTCCTCACTACCTTTCTTCTTGCATTTAGTTATAGCATAAATGGTGGCTAGCAGGTTTCTAAGAATTGATATCTAGAGGCAAAATGCATTGGCTTCTTATGTGAGATCTGGGTCTAAAGTCATCATAGAAGGTGAAAATCAAATAAACATATTCCAAATGACCCCTGGTATCCCTTAAATTGTTCAGAAAGACTTGTTAATATACATTTGTATATAATGCATCCCTGTAGCTTTTCCTTTCAGGGCTAGCCCTAGGTTAGTTCACTTTCTTTCTCAAGGATGTTGTCAACTACTGTGTTATTTCGCACATCTTAACAAGCATTTTGTAAGCAGCTTTGGGCAGGAAAGAGCTCTCTGCAGGAGGTCCCTTTGTCTGTCACTAACCTTAAACCAGGCTCCCCCATGCTCTACTCATCTCCAGCCCTAGCACACTTTTCAAATCTTCTGATCACACAATACCTTGCCTAATCTGTTGGTTCTTTCCATAGATCAAAGAAGTAGAGGGGCTTCCCTGGTGGCACAGTGGTTGAGAATCTGCCTGCCAATGCAGGGGACACGGGTTTGAGCCCTGGTCTGGGAAGATCCCACATGCCACGGAGCAACTAGGCCCGTGAGCCACAACTACTGAGCCTGCGCGTCTGGAGCCTGTGCTCTGCAACAAGAGAGGCCGTGACAGTGAGAGGCCCGCACACCCCGATGAAGAGTGGCCCCCGCTCTGCTCGCCACAACTAGAGAAAGCCCTCGCACAGAAACGAAGGCCCAACACAGCCAAAATAAATAAATAAATAAATTCAAATAGCTAACTAACCTTAAAAAAAAAAAAAAGAAGTAGACATGAAGAATAAGTAATTAACAGATGGTCAGACCTCTTCCCTAGCTTCCCCTTCAGTAAACGGGGGAACAAACTGTGTGAACAAGATAGCATCTAAAGAAAGATCACGAAGACTCAACAAGCCTGCACACAAGCCTGCATGCAGTGGGGGATGGCGACTCTGACCCCCCATCTCAGAGTTAACTGAGGTTACTTCCCTTCTTCCCTTGAAAACTTTCATGGCTGAGCACTGAGCCCATTGTCGCCCCAGATTGCTGGCATTCTGATTAAAAGCAACTTTCCTTTCTACCAACTTCTGCCAGTATTGATTTTTTTAAAGCGGGGAGCAGCCAGATCCGATTCGGTTAATGATTTCACCAGTTTGTCAACAGAAAGACCCTTAAAAACATCGCCATGTATTTTCAGTACGTTTTGCCCATATACATCAGCTGTTCCAGGCTTGAATGTTTCCGTTTCCATTCCCTTGAAAATATAAGTGACTCAGTATGGGAATTGCCAAGTTGAACTCAGCTAAGGTATATAAATACTTGCAACTACCTGACGGCACTGCAACATCTGTCCATCGCAGCAGCATCTTCACTGGGTACAGTTTCCTGCTTAAATTAGTACAGGGTTTCTCCAAGGTGGAGGCTGAGGTCTAACAAACAACATTAGCACCAAATCGGAATGTTTATTAACTCAACAGCATCACTGTAGAAAAAAGTGTAGAATATCTATTTTATTGATGATCATTTTTCTAATGAAGGGAAAAGCAATGCTGAATAAATAAGTGGGAAAAAATTTAAAAAGACAAGTCACTGTAAGTAACCGTCCTCTGCCAGGGAGGCGATCACAACAATTGCACCAGTTTTCAGACACAGCTGGATGGAGCAGTAGCTTTAAGATACACCCTCCTTGCCTTGCTCACAGCTGGGTTGACTGTTTAGGCAGCTACTGGATCCTGGTAAGTCATTTCTATGTTTCCAACCCCAAGCCTGAATCGCATCCTTGACGACGTCCATGGACGTGGGTCTGATATTCTAAGTTTGACTCCCTTTAGCCACCGATTTAGTGTGTGTTCACCGGAGATTTAACTTCTCAGAGATGTGATTTCCTCATCTGCAGAAAGGGATGAAGGGCATGGGGCAACGCGGCTGACTCTGCTGTCAATTGCAAGGTTCCACGGCAGGTGTTTGGATGAGGATAACCAGTGAGGCACCAAGTGGGGTGGCCACCGTTTCAGATCCTAATGACAGAGCTGTGAGTATACAATCTTTCAGATAATTCAGGGCCAAAGCCTTTCTGAAATCTGAAAATACAAAGGTGGATTTGCAGCCTTTGATGACTGAACACACAAGATTACTGTGCTAAGTCATCTTATCACTTTGTGGTAGGTAGCCTTTGTGTCAGCTACTTGGGCAGAGTTTTGTTTATTCATAAATCTCCCACGTCTCAGGCTTTCAGGCTGCTTAGATAAGACCTAACACTCCTCAGTGGTGGGGGAGGAACGTATGAATACAGTAGTATGTTTGCCCTGTTTTTCTTTTTTTTTTCTTCCATTTTGTGATTCTTCTATATACCGGAGGCAACTGTCAATAATGGATGTGATCTTAGTCTCGGAGACAGCAGCCTAGGATCAAAAACCGTATTTGCCAGACATGGGTTATCTGACCGGGAGTAAATTATTTACCTTCTCTAAACCTTGCATTTTCTTATCTATTAAGGGGAAAGGCCACTTTCTTTGGGAGACTGATGTCAGGGTGAAATGAGCTCCCTCTGTGAACTTGCCTGGTACCCAGCAGATCTTCAAGTCCTCCTTTGTTTCTTTTTCCCTGCTTTCCGCCCTCTGCACTCAGTGTCTTTCTTATTCTGGATGAACCTAGCACCTAGTGTCAGGGTCCTTTGAAAGTTCTTTTCTCAATGGGATAGTAATTAAATAGTGTGGTATGATAAAAAATCTATATTTGGTATTTGTCGGTTCCTGGGACAGAGCTTCTCAAACCTTTGGGATTTCCTGAGATAGGAGTATCTTTTGTTATTCACAAGGAGCCCCTTTTGACCTTACCTGAGTTTATGTTAATGAGGTGACTCTTCGGGACAAAAGCCCTAGCTAGCTTCAGGGAGAGAGCTGGTTGCCAGAAGCAACCACAGTTGGAAGGTTGGAACTTTCCACCCCACTCTCTTTGGGGAGGAGAGAGGGACTGAAAATTGAGTTCAACTACCAATGGCCAGTGATTTAATCAATCATGCCTACATAAAGAAACTTCCTTAAAAACTCTTGAACAACGTGGTTCCAGTAGCTTCTGGGTTGGTGAACAGAGCAACACATAGAGATGCTGGGAGGATGGCACACCTGGAGAGGGTGCAGAAGCCCCAACTCCCATACCTTGCCCTCTTCTTCTCTTCCGTTCGGCTGTTCCCGAGTCGTATCCTTTACAATAAACCAGTACTCATAGTGCCTTCATGAGTTCTAGTGGGGGGTTGTAGGAACCCCTGAATTGGTAGTCGCCTGGGCAGGAGTTTGAGTAGCTGGGTATCCTACTGCAGCTGGTGGGTGAAATGGGTCAGTCTTTGTGGGACCTAGCCCTTAACCTGTGGAGTCTGAGCTAGCTGGGCTGTTAGTTTCAGAACTGGATCGGTGTTGAATTGATTAGTGTCAGAACTGAATCACTGTGAGAATTTCTCAAAAAAATCAAAATGTGGATTTAAATATAACTGATCTTCATTGAGATCAGAAGAATTTCATGGTAAACATATACAAGTTGGTAGCACAAAATACTTTCTAACCGACTTTCAGTTTCAAAACCCTTTCCACTTTTCTTCTCAATGCTAAAGGCTGTCTATGTTTGAAAGAAGCAAATATACTTCACATCTTGTTTTTTCTCTCTTTCCATGGAGGTTTCAACTATATATATTAGAAGTACATCAACTATTGAGTCAAGGATTTTGATTAGAGTCTAAAAATGCAGAGTGGATTTACCATGAAACTAAGAAAGTTAGGCTCAGGACCCCTTGCTTGAAAAGACCCCTTCGTTTTCAAAGGAGCCCAGCTGGTAAAATCCTGGCATCCTTAAATAAGCTGTTCAGAGGGCAAGGACAATACATAGTACAACGAAGGAGCAACAGGAAACAAAAGGGGAAGAAAAGTAAGGAGTGTGAAGTTAAAGAGAACTGAAAGTAAGAAAGAAAAGGGCTAGTAGGGAAGGGGGAGGGAGCAGACATTTCAAAGCATGGAAAGCGTGCTCCATGTCACAGGAGACCACGGTCTCCTCACTACACTCAGATGCAATTACAGTCTGCCCTCTGTATTCAAGGATTTGGCACTTGCTGATTCAAATAACTGCGGATTGAAAATATTCGAAGAAAAAATTCCAGAAAGTTCCAAAAAGCAAACTTGAATTTGCTTGACAACTATTTACTTAGCATTTACATTGTATTTACAACTATTTACACAGCATTTACATTGTATTAGGTATTATACATAATCTAGAGCTGGTTTAAAGCACACAGGAGGATGTGCCTATGTTATATGCAAATACTATGCCATTTATATAAGCGACTTGAGCATCTGTGGATTTGCGTATCTGCGGGGGTCCTGGAACCAATTTCCTGTGGATACCTAGGGATTTGTGTATTGTTGCTCTCTTACAGGTAAGAAAACTACAGCTCCCAGACAATATCACACGTGGCAGAGACAGGATTTAAAGCTCTCCCACACACCACCTCTGATCCTTTAGCAAATTCTGCCACTTCTGATTTCCAACTGTAAGTCAGTTCTGATTACTCTCCCCTCTGTCACTGCCACCACCCTAGTCCAAGCTACCTTTATTTCTTACCTGGACCAACAGAATCATCTCTCTATGGGTCCTCTTGCTTCTATTCTTGTTTCCTATATGACAGTCACACCAATTTTTGATCCTGTCATTCTCCTACACTCAAACTTCTATTGGGTTCCCATTACATTGAGGCCAAATCCAAATTCCCACCATGGCCTACGAGGTTCCTACAGGATCTTGCCCCTACTCAGCTCTCCATACTCACAGCCAGTTAGGGACACAACACAGCATCCCTGCTATTTGTTGTACACACCGAACATCCTTCCACCTTGGGGACCTGGCATCCTCCCGTATCTTTGCATGACTTGCTCCTGTCTGCCACTTGGGCCTCTTAACTCCATCTTCCCATGAAGTCACCCTCTATCCCCTTATCCTGCCTTTTTTTCTCTTGATAGCACTTAACAGATGATGTCATGTCATGTATTTATTTGTTTATATATTATGTCTCTTTCACTACAATAAAAGCTCCGTGAGAGCAGGTTCTTTTCATCCCCCAGTTATATTGTCAGCACCTACAATAATACCTGGCACAGAGAAGATGCTCAACGAATTTGTTGCATTAAAATGTCTGATTCCAAAGCTGAGAAAAGAAAATTTTTAAGCAAGTTGAAAAATATGTAGAAAATGAACATTTTCCAGTAAGCATTATGCCTCTGGTGCATTTATACCAGCATTATTTCCTGCCTTACATGCCTGACAAAGTGTTTTGATGACTGCTGTCATGTTTTGTAAAGCCCCTTGAGCTACTTGAAGGAAAACACAATATAAATGCAATGTAATAAACCACCTCTCTGTTTGGTACTCATAATAAAGTACATGAGGCTTTTGATGATTTAGTGAAAAATAAAGTAGGGAGCTCCTAAAGGTAAAGAAATAGATCAAGTCAAAAATCATTATACTCTGATCCAAGCATCAAGGGGCCTTAGTGGGTAAACCTATCACGATTTAGACCTTGGAAATTCATTTCCTGATGTTTTCAACAATGGTGAAAGCCTCCTACATGCAAGGTATTCTGTTAGCTGCCACCATTATTATACCCCAATCTAATCTTTAGTCAAACAGATAAAACATTGATTTTATTGTCTACAAAGCTAGCTCTAAATAAGCCAACATTTTTTCCCCTTCTGAAAGTATACATATATTTTACATTAAAAATACTATAGACAAAGAATGAACAATGAAACTGTATGATTTAATTGTTTAGAGTCACCCAAAGCCAAGATTGTGTAAGTAATTAAAAACTTACGTGTTTGCCAAGAGTGTTTTTCTACTGCCTTAGATGTCAAGACAGTAAGTCTGCCGAGCCACTGAAGAGCTCTGTCAGTCTTCAGTGTAATGTCTTAAAAGTTGTCCACTCATGTGGACTTTAATTTTACTGATTAAAAAAAAAAAAAAAAAGCCTCTGGGTAAAGCCAGAGTTGTGGTCTAATACTAATCTCTAGCTATTAAACAGTTTGATTCTTGGCTTTTATGGTAAATTTCTCACATCCTATATTTTGCTTTTAATATTGGATATAGAAGATAAAAAAATAATTTATCAAGTGGTCATCTTGTTTTCTCCTTTTGGGAAAAACATGTGGGAAAAAATGATTAAAGGAAACACAAAAGCTGCCATCAATTTGTAAGAGTTTATAGACCCAGCCAGATGGGCAAACAGAGAAAGAGTGGAAAGCAGAAGAAAGAAGGTATTTGTCTTAGTTTTCAGATTGATTTTGTTGCTAACAATGATACACATTGACTTGGTTCTCATCTGGAAAACTAAACTCATTTAAAAATATAGTTACTATTGACACCTGTGATTTCAGAAGAGGAATTACAATTACAACCCTGATGTGCAATGTTTAAGCTTGCTAGGAATCTTTGGAGAAGTTGATAACGTAAACATTGAGTATAAATTTTGAAGTATATCAAAAGTCCATTTTTTGGTAGTGCTCCAAAAATGATCAATCATAGGTTATCCTTTGTTGTATTTAAATTATGAGATGCTGTATATGATGCATATCCTTCCTATAGAAGTTATCCTTCAGGATACCTTACGGTATCAAATTCCACCGGGGGCTAAGGTTTCCTTCATTTTACTTTTTTACAAATTCAAATATGAAGAAATTATTGTTACTGACTTAATTCCAATAGGGAAAAGAAGTGGAAAGAAATTACACTAATAAAAATGGGATTTTCCTTTAATCAGCTTCTTATGAATAGCAAAGTAAACTTCTGGTACAGGATGAAAGTGATTATACCCCCCAGAAGGCACAGGACTAAAGAAATATACGGACAATGATTTCTTCTCCGAGAAATAAAGCCCATCACCATGCTTTCTCAGGGACAAGTGCATTAGGGCACTGACTGATGCAAAGGTGCTTAATGGTCCCAGAGCAGGTGCATCACCCTCTCTGACAGCGCTCATTTGCATATGCACATTTAATCCCAGCAGGAGGTGTGCATTCAGGGGTCCCCCAGAGCAGAAATATAGACATTCTCAGGTAAAAGCAGTTCTTCGTAAACTTTATAACCTCATTCCAAACTCCAGTTGTCAGTGAACAGCTTTCCAGATTGACATCTTAAATCAAGAAAATGTCACACATGTACAGTAACTGGCCTAATCTTTTCTGTAAATTGCTGCTTGCGGTTTTCAAAAACATAGTAAATTGCTGGCAATTGACAATGTGTCTCCCTGCACGGCTAACTTCACTTCTGCACAGTTAACAAATCAGTCTTAAATTATTCATCAGATCACCCAATGTCTAGGCTCTTCTGACTGTCATTGATTTCAGGGACCAGTAGCCTGTCTGCCTTTTACACTAAAGTGAAATTCATACCATGTTCTTGGCATATAAGATTAATTGTATGTAGGAAATAATAATTACACTCTTTGTCTCAGGATCTCACTTAAGGGTGAGCACAGCTCACTACACAATCAGTGCCTCTGCTGTTCTCTGCTGCCCAGAAGCAGGACAGAGCATCTTCTCACACTAATACTTAAAATAGTCTTAATGCACCCCAATACTTCAAATACACAGAGGAAGTGTTTTCTCTATTAATTCTAGAATTAAGGACAAGCACAAAATGACAAATTATACGTATAAGCTAAAACATAGATGGTCCACGTAGAAATGATGCCTTCAAACCATCGCACATTGTTCTGGAAACAGGGCCAAATCAACTCTCCAGACAGCTCAACCAAATTGAATTTTTGTTGCTAACATAAGTGTGGGGATAGAGTGCGTGTTCTGAAAAGACTTCTTAACTTAAGGCCATTTTTCTTTCAGTAGCACACAGAGGATTTTGCAGGAAGCAAGTTTGCCCTTCCTTGAAATACTTTTTGAATCAGTTACTGGCCCTAAGCTAAATAGTGCAGTTGTGCAGTGAAACACTCGTATATTGGAGGAGCACATGTGTCTATTTATGCTCAGGGAAATTAACTCCAGACCATCTCAAAAGGACCTCCAGCATTCTGGCATTTTCTCCCAACTGTTCCTAAACATATTTCCAGGCCACTGGTAGTCCTGATCTGTACCTCGAAAGCTCCCTTGTTTAGAGCATGTCCTTATGTGACCACCTCCCAAGGGTAGTGACCTTGGCTCTGATGCATGTAACCCCATGGAGTTCTCTCTCCAATGTATGCTGGCCAGAAGAGAGTCTGGAGAAAAAATACGGGATGGAGGTGGGTGGATTGATGACAATTCATTATAGGGAATTTTAAAATAAGTAGCAACTCAAAGCACTTTTCTCGTGGATGGTAGGTCAGTAACAGCATTTGTGTTTTAAAGGTCAGCTTGGTACTTGTAATGCTGTTCTTTACTGAGTGTGGCTTCCTGTCTTCCTTAGGAAACCGTCCCTGATCCCGGTGATGCTATGTTCTCTGTTCTATGGTATCAGAGGCCTTTTTCCTTCATCATCATAACACTGGTTACATTTTCTTGTTTTTACCTATTTAATGTCTGTCTTTCCTATGACATAGAACATTTTATGAGGCAGGAACTGGATGTAGCCCTACTACCTGGCACATTGCTTTGAACCAAGTAAATGCTAGGTAAAATGATCTGTAGAATGATATATGATTGGTCAGGTATTATTTTCAGCTGCATATTTCAAGCCCCCCCCCCCCGAAGAGTGCCCCCCCCCAATATGAAAGAAATCTGCGTGGGCAACACAGGGCTGATACAAAAGCTCCACAGAGTTAGGGTCCCAGGCTCCTTTTTTCTTTTTACTCAATTATTCTCATGGTTGACATCCTCATGGTTGACATGGTTGACATCTCAACCTTGGCATCCTTAAGGTTACCTCATAGTCCCAAATGGTTGGCACCACTGTGGTAGCAGAATAGTGGTCCCCAAAGATGTTCACGTCCTAACCCTCAGAACCTGTGAATACGGTACCCTGCATGGCAAAGGGACTTTATAGAGGTGATTAAAGTGAAGGACCTTGATATGCTGAGATAAGCCTATGTTATGCAGGTGGGTCCAATCTAATCACCGGAGTCCTTAAAAGTGGAGAACGTTTCCTGGCTGCAGAAAATCAGAGAGATGGCAGCATAAGAAGGTTTGGGCTGCCATCTCTGGCTTTGAAGACAGGGAGGAATGTGGGCAGCCTCTAGAAGCTGGAAAATGAAAGAAAACAGATTCTCCCCCAGAGCCTCCAGAAAGGAACACGGCCCTGCTGACACCTTGATTTTATTTTAATGTATTTTAATTTTTCCCAGTTATATTGAGCTATAATTGACATACACTATTGTATATGTATATATAGCAAAGTGATTACCACGGTAAGTTTCATTAACATCCATCCCTTCACACAGTTACAAATTTTTTTGTGATTAGAAATTTTAAGATCTATTCTGCTAGCAACTTCCAAATATACAACACAATATTGTTAACTATAGTCACCATGACGTACATTACATCCCCAGGACTTATTCATCTTATAATTGGAAGTTTGTACCTCCTGACCACCTTCATCCATGTTTCCAACCCCTCACGCCCTGCCTCTGGAATCCACTAATGTGTTCTCTCTATCTGTGAGTTTGTTTTTTTAGATTCCACATGTAAGTGGTATTACTCAGTATTAGTCTTTCTCTGTCTTACTTATTTCACTTAGCATATGCCCTCAAGGACCATCCATGTCCCCTCAAATGGCAGGATTTCCTTTTTCTTCGTGGCTGAGTGATATTCCTATAAAATACCACTTTTTCTTTAACCATTCATCTGATGATGGACACTTAGGTTGTTTCCATGTCTTGGCTATTGCAAATAATGCTGCAATGAACATGGGGGTGCAGATATCTTTTCAAGAAAGTGATTTAATTTCCTTTGGGTAAATACCCAGAAGTGGAATTGCTAGCTCATATGGTAGTTCTATTTTTAATTTTTTGAGGACCCTCCATACACTTTTCCATAGTGGCTGTCTCACACCTTGATTTTAGACCATTGAGACTCATGTCTGATTTCTGATCTATAGAAGAAGGGTAAGATTTGTATTCTTTTAAATGTAAGATTTGTATTCTACAAGTGACTACGTTTGGGCCTGCTTCTAAACTGAATTAGCTTTTAAGTAGCCTTTTCAGAAGCCTTCACAATTCTTCTGCTTATATCTTAATGGCCAGAACTTAGATGATCACACCTGTTCATATAAAGGCAAAGGAAATAGTTTTTTAGCACTTGCACCTCAAACAGGTAGATTTTCCCTGACTCTTGACCAGAAAGAGGGGGAATAGATAATGGAAGATAACTAGAAATTTCTGCCATCATTTGTTTAATGAAAGAGTGATTAGATGGATGTAGTTGAACACCTACAAAATTAGGAAAGTGATATGATTTTCATAGAAAGTTATATTTCCCATTTGTAAATTAATTTAGCAAATGGATAGTCTTCCTTTTCTTTTAAGTTAGCTAAATTTCATTTAATTTTGTCCCTCCCCATCTAATTTTAATCTTAGAAATATATGTTTTTAAAGTTCCCATGTTTTTAGGTAATTAAGAACTACCAATATTCAGATTCCATAAGTAAGTTCTCAGAGACCTTGAACCATACCAGCTTCTGCAAGAATAAAGTAGAATTACTTTTTTAATGTCTTCATTTGTTTTCTCAGCTTCATTTCTTATCTGACTGTGAAATATTCCATCTAGTTTCTGAAGTAGGCTGAGAGTTCCCAGGAAAAAGCCACATTTTTAAGGAGTCTAGACCGCTGGATGCTTCGATGTGCTGATTTTAACAGGCAAGCACACTGACAATTCTAATAAACACAACTGAATATTGTTGCTGTACTTCTCCTGTTATTCCCAAGTCAGAAAACAGGCAAAGGGGGATCAATGCTGAGGGCTTCCAAGGGGTGGCGGAGGGCTCCTCCCGAATCCTGGACACTCAGATACTTCCTGTGTCCCTCTCCCCTTTAATTCCGTCACCCTGGGCTTCTGTTCGGTGGTCTGTGCTGGGACCAGCCCGTTCGGCCTCATCTTCTGGGCAGTCTTTGCTCCAGGCACTTTTCCTCCGTTTTCCTCTCTGTCGGCCCTCAAACAGGACATGCATGGGGGTCTGGAATGGCTCCTGTTTCCGGCCTCTCTAACCTGGGCAGGTCCATGCTTGGCCGCCACGCCAGTCAGCCCGGCTGGTGGGCAGACATGACTTGTAAGGAGCTTCACACCAAACGGCATCTCCTTACAAGGACTTCTAAGTTGTCATTCCATCAGCACCTCCCTGCGTCAAGAGAAAGCAAAACACATCTCCATTCCCGCTTCTCATCCTTGACACTAAACTTCTGGCCGATCATTTTCAGTTTTCACATCATTCCCGGCAACTCTGACTGATTTCATCATCATTCGGTTCCCCCTGAATTCTCAAGCTTATCCTTTCTGAGCCAGAGATCCAGAACTCTTGTGCTGGGGCAGCCAGTGGTCCAGCGCTGGGGTTCCAGCAGCTGCTGTAACCAGCCACATCACAGACTGGATGCACAGATACTTTTAGGGCCATCTATGTTCAAGGCTCTAACCCAGATCAGTCTGAAGCCTCAGGCCCATAATTCCTCATGCCATCACAGCCACCCACTGGCTCAAAGAGAAACTTTCTCTGGGCAAAGAGAACTTTTGAGGTATGATTATTGTTATCTGTGATTTCCCTCCTCCCACTCTCACAGACTACATAGGATAATTTGATACAAAGCATTCAAATGACTTGCGTTTGCCTCTCTCTGAGAGTAGTTGTTGAGTAACTGTTATCCTAGGCTCCTCTGTTCCTGCAGGACCCTCCAGCTTAATATTCATCAGTTATAATTTGACTATGTGGTGCTATTTTATTTTATAAGGCTACGCAGTGGTATATGCTGTTATTCTGGTTTAAAAAGGTAAATAAATGCAACTAAATGTGTTTATCTGTCTCTATAATTTTATGAACCATTGCAAATGTCACCTGAAATTCTTCACCGGGATTGTATTCTTAATTGATGTCTCACAACAAAGAGATTGTGTCTTCAGAACAAACTAATTAACATCACAAGAAAATCCGAAATCTTAACGGCATTTACTCACGTTCTATTCGTACTACATATTGTTCTAAAATGATCTTATGTTCAACTGACTGCATCAAAAATTTTGCAGTAGCATCTTTAAATTGCCTTAAAAACACAGCAAAGCATTTGGATATAAGCTATAAAGTGTGGTTTCTCTGCATATTCCAAAATTTAAAAAAAATAATGCCTGCATGGAAATTTAGCAGCCAAGTTCCATGCAGAATGGCTTAATGTTATATAAACACTGGCTTAACGAACTTACATCTCTTGGAATAATTATAGATTTATTAAAAATATTGTTTTATTGAACTTAGTGGAAGAATTAGCCAATTTGGAGATTGTCACATCAGCAGCAGCTGTTACGAGTGGCTGGAAAAGACTAAGGCTGGCATGAGGTCAAGGATCTCTGCAAACTCCACCATCAGCTCAAGGTTGGCTATAGAAGTTGACTACGTCCTGTCTTTTCTCCCTGAGGAGTGGAGTCAAGAGAAGGGAGGAGAGAGAGGTATGTAAAGGCTGTAAGCATGGTCAGCTTTGGTGAGAGGAGAACAGGTTTGAATCAGACAGGAGACTAATTTTTAATGACCAAACTTGTACACAGAATCTGTTACCCAGTGTGATCATGAATGGGAATAGGGTTGGAGATGAAATAGTTTGGAGACAGCTTATTCAAAGAAATAAAACCATTTCATGATTATAATCCACTGAGTTGAGACAATAACCCAGTTATTCAATTATATACATATATATATTGTTATTCAATTACATTTGCAGTGGCTTTGTTCAATGACTCTCATTCTGCAGCAATAAATAGAGTTACTGTTGATCGAATAATACAACCGTCTGCTCTTTTGAAAACACTATTTGAACCTCTACAGAAGGACATAAGATTATCACACAAACTTGCGATTAAAAACTCCAAACACCACCCAGGCCGCAGCAATTACTTAGTTCATTGTGGTTTCTGTATGTCACTGGACTATAACGTAGCAACAAATTGGATTTTTTTAGCAAAGGTTTTCAAAATGTTTGTATTTGATGAAATCTATGAACATATAATACTGAGTTTAAACGTGCTTATAATTTTCTTTACTGTGGAGAAGACGCTACAGGGCAAACAATTATCTTACCATACAAAGAACACTGAAGATGCTATTTTCAGAAGTTATGTTCACTCAGACCAAAGCCAAGGGGAAAAGTATAGTTTAAGTCGTTTGGAATAAGGAATGCATAACTATATTTACACAGCTTTGCTACTTTTTTTTTTTAAATAAAAGAACATAATTGCATCACTTAGGTAAAGGACTGTGTAGGAAACAATAAACATTTGCAAGCTTTTGGGTCTCATTTCGATTTAATGCCCAGAAGCAGATTGTGATGGTTCTTCCTTTATAAATCTTTAATAACTGGATAGATGTCCACCATCACCTCCAACCTCCCATTCCCCCAGTCAATATTACAGACAGAAACATTCTTTCAGGATAGCAGGATAAATATATACTAATATATTAGTTCAAAACATAAAATATTTTGTTATTCCAGTGAACTGAAAGTTTAAGCATTTTTCCAAAGATTCTCATTGATACAGATATGCTATTTACCTTATGATACAGTAAAAAGGATATCATTCTTGTAGTTTCAAAAGTAGGCATAGTTTTGCTGGGTTTCTTGGAGGCTACTCCTATATCATTTGCTGATACATTATTCTCAAATACAGACATTTTGTATCCTAGCTTCAGCCCTCCATAAACATCACATTTCAAGGTTCTTTCTAAAAAATGTCTGAGGAAAATATCATCAAAAGGAAAGGATAAATGCAAGTTTAATACTCATTGCTAGATTCAGCAAGTTGTATTTACGTAAAGAAAGAAATGCACTATGCATCACTTATTTAGTTTGAAACTGCCCACAGAAAAAGAATTCTCTGAAACATAAAAATATTTAGAATGTTTATTAAGAATAATGGATGGATTGCAAGCAGCTGAAGGGGATTGGGAGTTCTGTTTCCTATGCAATAACTTCTACACGGAACTCTGAATTGCCTAAACGTTTCCTACTTGAAAGTGCCTGCCCAAAGTCAAAGTTAGTGGAAGAATCCAACCTTGAAGGAAAATGAATCTTGATCAAGAAAGAGATTTTTCCTAGTAAGTACAGAGGAACAACTCAGGCTAGATAACAAGAATGAGCCTTGAAAAAGAAGAATGATCTCATTGACCCTGCCAGACTGCTCAGGTGAAATATTCAACTGAAGAGTCTCACAAGAGAAGAGAACCCTTGCGAGTGAATGGTGACGATTTAAGTCAAAAGAGGATAAGAAAGTGCTATTATTGCCATTTGGGGAAATGGCTTAAATTTCTTTCTTTTTTTTTCACATCTTTATTGGAGTATAGTTGCTTTACAATGTTGTTAGTTTCTGCTATACAACAAAGTGAATCAGCTGTATGTATACATATATCCCCATATCCCCTCCCTCTTGAGCCTCTCTCCCATCCTCCCTATTCCACCCCTCTAAGTCGTCACAAAGCATCGAGCTGATCTCCCTGTGCTATGCGGCTGCTTCCCACTAGCTATCTATTTGACATTTGGTAGTGTGTATATGTCCATGCCACTCTCTCACTTTGTCCCAGCTTACCCTTCCCCCTCCCCGTGTCCTCAAGTCCTTTCTCTATGTCTGCATCTTTATTCCTCTCCTGCCCCTAGGTTCTTCAGAACCTTTTTTTTTTTTAGATTCCATATATATGTGTTAGCATACGGTATTTGTTTTTCTCTTTCTGACTTACTTCACTCTGTATGACAGACTCTAGGTCCATCCACCTCACTACAAATAACTCAATTTCATTTCTTTTTATGGCTGAGAAATATTCCATTGTATATATGTGCCACATCTTCTTTATCCATTCATCTGTCGATGGGCACTTAGGTTGCTTCCATGTCCTGGCTATTGTAAATAGTGCTGCAATGAACATTGGGGTGCGTGTATCCTTTTGAATTATGGTTTTCTCAGGGTATATGCCCAGTAGTGGGATTGCTGGGTCGTACGGTAGTTCTATTTTTAGTTTTTTAAGGAACCTCCATACTGTTCTCCATAGTGGCTGTATCAATTAAATTTCTTTAAGAATCAAAATACCCACAAATCAGGTACTATGAAAAAAGTGCAGTCATTAAGACATGATATAGAGAAACGAATATAGGTAGTTTCCCTTTTGTGCGAAGGCAACGTGAACGCCAGTACAGAGGAGAAGTCAGGAAGGGTTAGTCCATTTCCCTCCTAGGCTTCCTGCCTAAGTTTTAGAAAACCCCTGATCAAAGCTCATGATTAATGTAAGTCTACAGAGAATTTCTATACATGCTCTGTTTATGTCTAAATTATGCTCAGGCACCGTCACACACAGTCAGAATTCTAGGAAAATGTGACACACTGAAAATTCTCTAGGATCAGTAATGTGTAAGTTCCATACATCTCTCAGGAAAAGTCAATTAGAAGAAATATTAGCGTAAAGTTTCTACAATTTGGAGTAATCAAAAAGATGCCATAAGGCATCAGCTTAATTTTGGGGGGATTAAAAACAAGTACAACTTGAGTTCTCAACATAACTTGTCTTTCAGTATCTTTAAATGTAGCAAATGGGTTGGGTTTTCATATTTACATTCTGAATGGATTCCTAGGAAGAAAAAAATGGTTTCAAGTCTTGGGACTTCCAAAGAAGCAGCAATAACTTATTAATTGTACCCTTGGTGATCTTAAAGTACAGCATGAAAAACAGTCTTAGTGCCTCCAAAGATGCATAAAGTCCTTCCAAGGGGAGCAGGAGGGACAGCAGGAGAATGTAGCTGCAGAAGCATTTCAAAAACGCTATTTACATGTTGAAGGAAAGGGTTTAATTAATCGTGTTACAGTTGTGAAGTTAATATGCAGATCTGAGGTCCTATCACAAGGGACTGTTACATACTTTTTAAACAAGTCACTCAGTCCCACATTTTCTTCCCTTTTACAGCTCTTGCATAGTAATAAACATACGTCCCACAGGTTTGCAGAATGAGGACCATGACATCTGTTAATTTCTCAATAATAATAAAGATGATGATGTTGATCCGCAATTATAAAAACCACTTTTTACTGAAACCTCACAATATGCCAAGATCCTTTCTAAGTTCTTTGTATGAATCATCTTACTTAATTCTTTCAAGAATCCAATAAAACTAGTGCTGTGGTCTTCCTCACTTTGCAGAAAAGGAAACTGAGGCTCCAGTAGATTATGAAAGTGCAGGCACTTTTGGTCACCTACCCACAGTCATCCTCAACCTCAACATACATGCACACATTCCCACTTCCTTCAAGTTCTGGAAGGTCTGGAGAGAATCAGGACCTTCAAGACCACAGTGACAAAAGTATGATGCCAAGCTGATGGGCAGATAACAGCAAAGGGGAAAATCTGAAGGTTGTGATCAAGAGTCCCCATAATAGGCCAGACGTACGATTGCTCATGGCCGGGTGAGTACACTATTAGTTAACGAGAATGGCTCAGTAGTGCCTGTCATTGGAATAACACCCGAATCCATAGAGATGTTGCGGAAATTAATCTGAATCCGGTCTTTTGAGAAAGATTCACCATTTTAGAATGGACCTTTTGGGCAAAAATCAAAGTAGAGGGAGGCTTCTATTAATCTATCCAAGTGGGTAATTCCAAGAAATGGCTTCATGAACTAGCAGGAGATAGAGGGCTCTAGAAAGTTAGTATATAAACTAGCACACGTGGACAAGGAATACCTTATGAAATGGGGTACAACATGGAAAAAATGGCAGAGGTGCTTGGGTTTATCAAGGGTCCTTAACTCTGCTCTAGTTTTCAGAATAGATTCCCTACAGGCTGGAATTGAGGCTTACCTGTGGCTAGCCAGGGAGAGGTTTCCAGCCTTTGAAACAGTAAATAGAGACCAACAGAAAATCTTTAGGATGCTCCTTTTGGAGTCATCTATCCTATTTATGATCTAGAATACTTGGTTGACTGCTTAATGGCATTTGAACGGGTAATAAAATGACCACTATACCCATTTTTTTTAACCTTGAACCCAAAGAAACGAGGAAAAAAAAATCCTTGACATGCACATTGATATTAGAAAAGCAGTTACAAGAAACAGTTCACAAAGGTCACCTTGAGCTGTGGAGGGAAATCAGCCTTTGGGGAACAAATCCATGCTACTATTATTATAGTTTTTAAAAATTAAAAAAAATCATATCACAGGATTATTTTGCAGCTTACCTGAGTTACCATATTTGGTAACAATGCGAAACACCAAACAAACACTGATTACTATCTTTATTGGTGAAGCTGGTCCTGTTTTTATATTTCACAGAGACTTTCGCGATTCAGTGCTTTGCCTAAGGGCCCATAGTTTATAAGCACTAAAGACAAGATTTGAATACAAGACTTATGATTTGAAATTCAGTCCTCTTTCAACACACTATGATGCCAATTCCATGGAACAAATTTCCTCTGGTCTAATTTATTCCAAACCAATTAATAGAGAAAGAGATAAAAGATGATTTCCACCCAGTGAAATAAAAGTATGACTTAAAATGACCAATCAAATCATGAGTTACAAAATGCTATGGGTTGAAAAATGCTATGCTTAACTTATTATCCATAACTATTTTATTCATAAAATTGCATTTTAAAATTACTTTATAATCTGCATGTTACAGATAATCACTGGGCACTGATTTAAGTACTTTCTTCTGTCTTAGAAATTAGGTAGAGGTAAAGGTAGATGTTGGTGCATTTGTATGTAACTCAGAAATGTCATTTCTGGTTCCTGAATACATTTGCCAATGTGAGAAAATGATGACAAGTTCTAATTATAAAGTTATTATAGTGTAGAACAAAGAGTAACCACCTCTGGAGGTTCTGGAGAAAACCCTTCAGGGATATTTGCTGCTTGGCTAAATCAAAAATTCTTTGTTAGCGTATGGACTTCAGTGGAGCCTAACAATTCTAAAAGTCTCTGTGTTGGTCAAGGCAAATTTTCTAAGATCTAAACCACAAATGCTACTTAAAGAAAATTTGAGACTACCATACAACAATAGAATGTTTGCACAAATATAGTTGATAACAAGAAATCTAAAAGATAGATTACAGCTTTCTTATTCTTTTTGTAATTATACTGTTAGGTTTCTTCTCTACGATTTCAAGTGGGAACTGTGTTGGTTTATGAGAAAAATGCTTAAGAAACATAACTAGAAACTTAACCCAAGATGCTCTTCCATTTGGATGGTAATCAAAAGATGATTCTGCAAGAGTCATAATGAAAATTATGTGCTTTGTTGACATGAGTTCTAGACAGACAGAAATAATATTTGTATCATGTTGCATCAAGACAATTCTTTTCTGATCAGGATTTCACAATAGGAATCACTGCACTGATGTATTTAGTTGTCAGTAAACGTATGATCCATTTACTATAATGAGGATTTCCTTCTCTGACAAACTTTACTTTTCCATAATTAATATTCAAGCAAAGATAGCAATTTGCTATTCATGTCTGTTACATTTACATCTTAGTCAATCCCTTTTCCCATTTTAAACACAAGAATGTTCAAAGCCATTTTTCACTTAACATATGGGGCTGTGGTCACTGGGACATTAGGCCTTTTTAAACTGGACATGAGGATACACTGGTAGCTGAGTTCCACGACAGCTTAACAAACTAAATCATAAGGCCATTGTTTCAGAGTTTCATTGTATTAACATGTTCCCAAGGTTATTCTTTCTAATGGTATCCAAACTCTTTTTTGATTAGTATCCCATTTGTAATGTTGCTTAGATTACTATATATACTTAGTATTCCATTTGTAATGTTACTTAGATTATTTATTAGTGTATTCTTTTTAAAAGTGTACTTTAAAAGCATGATGGACTTACCTTAGAGAGCCCACCTACTTCCAAATAGAAGCAGATAATGAACACATTCCAGGTGACCCAGAGGGCAGTCCATACTGTATACTGGAAAGAAAGGGTGGGGGGAAGAAAGAGAAGAAAAATGTGGAGATGAAAGGCATGCATACTAAATAAATCGATAATAAAAATGTCAATAAGTGTGTCTTCTGGGAAGAAACAGGGCACACTCAAAAAGGAATGCTCCTTATGCGGTCCCCTAAGATCTCTAGAAATTAAAAATCCAATAGTTTCTACTGCTTTAAGTAGATGCCAATAAAACTAGATTTATTTTTACAGTGCTTTGCTGGCTTGCAGATGCAAGTTAAATCCAAGCACTGATTTGATTTGTTTTCTGACTACCAGCTTTTCCAAGGGACACAATTATGCAAATTTTCTGGGCTCTATCTAGCTAGCTAGCTAGCTAGCTAGCTATCTTTTAGTTATAATAATAAGTCATCAAGGGTTTAGGAATGTTAGTCAAAACCCTTCACTTCCATGTCCCTGAATGAGGATCATGTTTGAAAATGGATGTATGGAGTAAAATTAACAACCTTTCAACTGTTGGACTATTTTATTGAGTGGAGTGTATGCCCCTAATATAATTATAGACTATAATATGATTATGTAAAATATTTTTTAAAAGCATACAAGCTCTAATTATGGTAGGATTAATAAGTAAATCCTATTTATTAATAAGTAGGATTAAGAGTGAGCAAATAAGCAACATATTTCCATAATGGGAAAATACCTTCCAATCACAACCAAAAAACTCTAAACATGCCAGCCTCACTGATTAATTGGTTTTATTAATGTATTATGTATTAGGAAATGCCTTCCTCAAGAGTATTAGTCAGACTGTATTAAGGTAGCCTTAGATCAAGACTCATCAACAGAGAGGTCTTAGGGCTCTATTCATCCAGTCACTTTCTTAGGCAGACAAAGACACTGAGGTCTGGAAAACTGACATATAGGACAGCTTGGATGACTCAGGATGGAACTTACCATGGCAACACAATAAGCAGATCAGATACAATGGTTTGCTCTTTCATTTTATTGAACTGCAAACATCTATGAATCCGTAACATCTTAAACAGGCATACTAACTAAATTATTGCTTTCTATTGTTAAAGTAAGATAAATGTTGAAATAACTTATTAGCTATTGTTAAATTAAGATAAATATTGAAATAATTTATTAGCTTCTTCTATGCTCTGCCAAATAATAGACTTATGAATTTTAAACACTGTAGAAAATAGCCATGATCTTATTACAAACCTTATCAGAAGCTTTTAATCTTTTTCTAAAATTCAATTTACATTTTGTATCTTTGTCATTTACAATTTTTTAAAAGAATAATACATTTATAATAATGAGTTAAGGCTCCAAAATCACTGGAAATTTAGAGGAGTTGGAAAATAAGTTACAAAGTTAACATAAGTTCAAATATATATTTAGGCTTTTGGTCGTTGCCGATATTGTTGACCTGATACCTTCTGCTGGCAAAGTCTTCTAGTGTGAGTGGGTTTAGATGTTTCCTTAAAAGTGCACCAAATGCACTGAAATGCATTTTTCTGAACCACAAAATATTCCCATGAATATTGAAAATAGCTAATCTACATTCTCAATGTATACTTTTTTGCAAACTGATAAAGTCACAATAACCACAACACATTTCAAAGATGTTGCTAATCAGATGGCATCTGGTATCTGATATTTTTCATTCTAAATAAATATAATTATGGGTATACTTGAGAGACAGAGTAGTACAGACCACTAATTCAGGAGGAAAAAGCCAGTGATAAAGGTAAAGGGAAGGACATAAAATAAAGCAAGACTAAAGTAAGAAAATGAACTGAATTAACTGTAAAACCACATGATTCTTAATTATTAGAACTGCAAGCCTAAACCCATAAGTATTCTTTTAGAAAAGTAAATCAACTCATAGTTATAAAAAATACATAATAAAAAATTCTACTTAAAATCATAGCACAAACTTAGTGATTGAAGTGTATTCTGATCCCTCACAAGTTGTACTATTGACGTCACTTTCAAACGTCCAAAGACAAAATGACCAGGCTGAGTAGATTCCAACTGTCAGCTCCGAAATTCCTAACAAGAGTTACTCCGCTGCTTTCTACGTTCCTGGTACTGTGATAAGCACTTTACACAGATTAAGTCATTTCGCCATCACATTAATACCAAGGTAGAGAGGAAATCATCTGATCACCTAGTTAGTGTCAGAGTTGGGATAGGCACTCTGGCAGTTTGACTCCAGAGCTGGGGTGCTTGGGCATTACACGAGAGTCTTCATTTTAAGAGATCTTAGGAAAAGGACTACAGATTAATTTGCAAGTTAACACTTCCCCAAATTCTGCACTTTATCAAATAACCAATTCACCAGATTATCAGTTTACCAAAAATTCATTCATTCATATATATTCTATAACTGGTTATGTTTTTGAAATGATTTCTTTTGTATTTTGCTATTAATGTGTCGTGCATTATATAAATACGTAGTTTTTTTTAAAGCAATATTGTAAGTTTCTTTATTCTAATACACTGGTTTGTTGAGAACAAAGAATACCTGTATGGTTGAATTTTGGATTGTTATGAGATGGAAACCATATACCTCAATGTGCACCTGAGACTCAAGTCTGCACACAGAGGTAAGAGGAAAGGATTTCTAGCAACACAAATAACACATCCAAAGGAATTTTGCCTAGGCAGAAAGTATTAGAACCACATATGGTATAAGACACTGGCTATCCTCCCTCTCTTCTCTTTGATGTGGGTTAATTTATTTATAATGCAATTGAAACTAGAATTAAAAAAAGAGATAGGATGAGGCAAGATGGCGGAAGAGTAAGACGCGGAGATCGCCTTCCTTCCCACAGATACATGAGAAATACATCTACACGTGGAACTGCTCCTGCAGAACACCCACTGAACGCTGGCAGAAGATGTCAGACCTCCCAAAAGGCAAGAAACTCCCCACGTACCTGGGTAGGGCAAAAGAAAGAAGAAATAGCAGAGACAAAAGAATAGGGACGGGACCTGCACCAGTGGGAGGCAGCTGTGAAGGAGGAAAGGTTTCCACGCACTAGGAAGCCCCTTCGTGGGCGGAGACTGCGGGTGGCAGAGGGGGGAAGCTTCAGAGCCACGGAGGAGAGCGCAGCCACAGGGGTGCGGAGGGCAAAGCGGAGAAATTCCCGCACAGAGGAGCGGTGCCGACCAGCACTCACCAGCCCGAGAGGCTTGTCTGCTCAGCCGCCGGGGCGGGCGGGGGCTGGGAGCTGAGGCTCGGGCTTCGGTGCTAGCCGGGAGGGAGTCCGGGAAAAAGACTGCAGCTGCCGAAGAGGCAAGAGACTTTTTTCTTGCCTCTTTGTTTCGCGGCGCGCAAGGAGAGGGGATTCAGAGCGCCGCCTAAACGAGCTCCAGAGACGGGCGCGAGCCGCGGCTATCAGCGCGGATCCCACAGCAACAGGGGCGCAGAGGGAAAAACGGAGAGATTCCCGCACAGAGGCTCGGCGCCGAGCAGCACTCACCAGCCCGAGAGGCTTGTCTGCTCCCCCGCCGGGGCGGGCGGGGGCTGGGAGCTGAGGCGCGGGCTTCGGTCGGATCCCAGGGAGAGGACTGGGGTTGGCGGCGTGAACACAGCCTGAAGGGGCTGGCGCACCACAGCTAGCCGGGAGGGAGCCCGAGAGGAGGTCTGCAGCTGCCGAAGAGGCAGGAGACTTTTTCTTGCCTCTTTGTTTCGCGGCGTGCAAGGAGAGGGGATTCAGAGCGCCGCTTAAACGAACGCCAGAGACGGGCGCGAGCCGCGGTTATCAGCGCGGACCCCAGAGACGGGCATGAGACGCTAAGGCTGCTGCTGCCGCCACCAAAAAGCCTGTGTGTGAGCACAGGTTACTCTCCACACCGCCCCTCCCGGGAGCCAGTGCAGCCCGCCACCGCCAGGCTGCCGTAATCCGGGGACAACTTCCCCGGGAGAGCGCACGGCGCGCCTCAGGCTGCTGCAACGTCACGCTGGCTTCTGCCGCCGCAGGCTCGCCCCGCCTCCTCCGTACCGCTCCCTCCCCCCGGCCTGACTGAGCCAGAGCCCCCGAATCAGCTGCTCCTTTAACCCCGTTCTGTCTGGGCGGGGAACAGACGCCCTCAGGGGACCTACATGCAGAGGCGGGTCCAAATCCAAAGCTGAACCCCGGGAGCTGTGCGAACAAAGAAGAGAAAGGGAAATCTCTCCCAGCAGCCTCAGAAGCAGCGGATTAAAGCTCCACAAACAACTTGATGTGCCTGCATCTGTTGAATACCTGAATAGACAACGAATCATCCCAAATTTAGGAGGTGGACTTTGGGAGCAGGATATATTAACTTTTCCCCTTTTCCTTTTTTTGTGAGTGTATATGTGTATGCTTCTGGGTGAGATTTTGTCTGTATAGCTTTGCTCTCACCGTTAGTCCTAGGGTTAGGTCCGTCCGTTTTTGTTTTTGTTACTTAAAAAAAAATTTTTTTTCCCTAATAAATGTTTTCTTAATAATTTTTTCCTTATTTTCTATTTTTAAAAAATTAAAAAAAAATTTTTAAATAAGTTTTTTCATATATTTTATTTTAAAAAATTAAAAAAAAATTTTCTTAATAAATTTTTTTCTTAATAATTTTTTTCTTATTTTTTATTATAAAAAATTAATAAATCTATTTTTAAAAATTAAAAAAAATTTTTTTCTTAATAAATTTATTCTTAATAATTTTTTTCTTATTTTTTTCTTATAATAGCTTTATTTTATTTTATTTTATCCTCTTTCTTTCTTTCTTTCCATTTTTTCTCCCTTTTATTCTGAGCCGTGTGGATGAAAGGCTCTTGGTGCTCCAGCCAGGCATCAGGGCTGTGCCTCTGAGGTGGGAGAGCCAACTTCAGGACACTGGTCCACAAGAGACCTCCCAGCTCCACGTAATACCAAACGGCGAAAATCTCTCAGAGATCTCCATCTCAACATCAAGACCCAGCTTCACTCAACGACCAGCAAGCTACAGTGCTGGACTCCCTATGCCAAACAACTAGCAAGACAGGAACACAGCCCCATCCATTAACAGAGAGGCTGCCTAAAATCATAATAAGGCCACAGACACCCCAAAACACACCACCAGACGTGGACGTGCCCACCAGAAAGACAAGATCCAGCCTCATCCACCAGAACACAGGCACTAGTTCCCTCCACCAGGAAACCTACACAACCCACTGAACCAACCTTAGCCACTGGGGACAGATACCAAAAACAACGGGAACTACGAACCTGCAGCCTGTGAAAAGGAGACCCCAAACACAGTACGATAAGCAAAATGAGAAGACAGAAAAACACACAGCAGATGAAGGAGCAGGGTCAAAATACACCAGACTTAACAAATGAAGAGGAAATAGGTAGTCTACCTGAAAAAGAATTCAGAATAATGATAGTAAGGATGATCCAAAATCTTGGAAATAGAATAGACAAAATGCAAGAAACATTTAACAAGGACGTAGAAGAACTAAAGAGGAACCAAGCAATGATGAAAAGCACAATAAATGAAATTAAAAATACTCTAGATGGGATCAATAGCAGAATAACTGAGGCAGAAGAACGGATAAGTGACCTGGAAGATAAAATGGTGGAAATAACTACTGCAGACCAGAATAAAGAAAAAGAATGAAAAGAACTGAGGACAGTCTCAGAGACCTCTGGGACAACATTAAATGCACCAACATTCGAATTATAGGGGTCCCAGAAGAAGAAGAGAAAAAGAAAGGGACTGAGAAAATATTTGAAGAGATTATAGTTGAAAACTTCCCTAATATGGGAAAGGAAATAGTTAATCAAGTCCTGGAAGCACAGAGAGTCCCATACAGGATAAATCCAAGGAGAAACACACCAAGACACATATTAATCAAACTATCAAAAATTAAATATAAAGAAAACATATTAAAAGCAGCAAGGGAAAAACAACAGATAACACACAAGGGCATCCCCATAAGGTTAACAGCTGATCTTTCAGCAGAAACGCTGCAAGCCAGAAGGGAGTGGCAGGATATACTTAAAGTGATGAAGGAGAAAAACCTACAACCAAGATTACTCTACCCAGCAAGGATCTCATTCAGATTTGATGGAGAAATTAAAACCTTTACAGACAAGCGAAAGCTGAGAGAGTTCAGCACCACCAAACCAGCTTTACAAGAAATGCTAAAGGAACTTCTCTAGGCAAGAAACACAAGAGAAGGAAAACACCTACAATAACAAACCCAAAACATTTAAGAAAATGGGAATAGGAACATACATATTGCTAATTACCTTAAATGTAAATGGATTAAATGCTCCCACCAAAAGACACAGACTGGCTGAATGGATACAAAAACAAGACCCATATATATGCTGTCTACAAGAGACCCACTTCAGACCTAGAGACACATACAGACTGAAAGTGAGGGGATGGAAAAAGATATTCCATGCAAATGGAAGTCAAAAGAAAGCTGGAGTAGCAATTCTCATATCAGACAAAATAGACTTTAAAATAAAGACTATTACAAGAGACAAAGAAGGACACTATATAATGATCAAGGGATCGATCCAAGAGGAAGGTATAACAATTGTAAATATTTATGCACCCAACATAGGAGCACCTCAATACATAAGGCAAATACTAACAGCCATAAAAGGGGAAATCGACAGTAACACAATCATAGTAGGGAACTTTAACACCCCACTTTCACCAATGGACAGATCATCCAAAATAAAAATAAATAAGGAAACACAAGCTTTAAATGATACATTAAACAAGATGGACTTAATTAATATTTATAGGACATTCCATCCAAAAACAACAGAATACACATTTTTCTCAAGTGCTCATGGAACATTCTCTAGGATAGATCATATCTTGGGTCACAAATCAAGCCTTGGTAAATTTTAAAAAATTGAAATCGTATCAAGTATCTTTGCCGACCACAACGCTATGAGACTAGATATCAGTTACAGGAAAAGATCTGTAAAAAATACAAACACATGGAGGCTACACAATACACTACTTAATAACGAAGTGATCACTGAAGAAATCAAAGGGGAAATCAAAAAATACCTAGAAACAAATGACAATGGAGACACGACGATCCAAAACCTATGGGATGCAGCAAAAGCAGTTCTAAGAGGGAAGTTTATAGCAATACAAGCCTACATCAAGAAACAGGAAACATCTCGAATAAACAACCTAACCTTGCACCTAAAGCAATTAGAGAAAGAAGAACAAAAAAACCCCAAAGCTAGCAGAAGGAAAGAAATCATAAAGATCAGATCAGAAATAAATGAAAAAGAAATGAAGGAAACAATAGCAAAAATCAATGAAACTAAAAGCTGGTTCTTTGAGAAGATAAACAAAATTGATAAACCATTAGCCAGACTCATCAAGAGAAAAAGGGAGAAGACTCAAATTAATAGAATTAGAAATGAAAAAGGAGAAGTAACCACTGACACTGCAGAAATACAAACGATCATGAGAGATTACTACAAGAAACTCTATGCCAATAAAATGGACAACCTGGAAGAAATGGACAGATTCTTAGAAATGCACAACCTGCCGAGACTTAACCAGGAAGAAATAGAAAATATGAACAGACCAATCACAAGCACTGAAATTGAAACTGTGATTAAAAATCTTCCAACACACAAAAGCCCAGGACCAGATGGCTTCACAGGCGAATTCTATCAAACATTTAGAGAAGAGCTAACACCTATCCTTCTCAAACTCTTCCAAAATATTGCAGAGGGAGGAACACTCCCCAACTCATTCTACGAGGCCACCATCACCCTGATACCAAAACCAGACAAAGATGTCACAAAGAAAGAAAACTACAGGCCAATATCACTGATGAACATAGATGCAAAAATCCTCAACAAAATACTACCAAACAGAATCCAACAGCACATTAAAAGGATTATACACCATGATCAAGTGGGGTTTATTCCAGGAATGCAAGGATTCTTCAATATACGCAAATCAATCAACGTGATACATCATATTAACAAATTGAAGGAGAAAAACCATATGATCATCTCAATAGATGCAGAGAAAGCTTTCGACAAAATTCAACACCCATTTATGATAAAAGCCCTGCAGAAAGTAGGCATAGAGGGAACTTTCCTCAACATAATAAAGGCCATATATGACAAACCCACAGCCAACATTGTCCTCAATGGTGAAAAACTGAAACCATTTCCACTAAGATCAGGAACAAGACAAGGTTGCCCACTCTCACCACTATTATTCAACATAGTTTTGGAAGTGTTAGCCACAGCAATCAGAGAAGAAAAAGAAATAAAAGGAATCCAAATCGGAAAAGAAGAAGTAAAGCTGTCACTGTTTGCAGATGACATGATACTATACATAGAGAATCCAAAAGATGCTACCAGAAAACTACTAGAGCTAATCAATGAATTTGGTAAAGTAGCAGGATACAAAATTAATGCACAGAAATCTCTTGCATTCCTATATACTAATGATGAAAAATCTGAAAGTGAAATTAAGAAAACACTCCCGTTTACCATTGCAACAAAAAGAATAAAATATCTAGGAATAAACCTACCTAAGGAGACAAAAGACCTGTATGTAGAAAATTATAGGACACTGATGAAAGAAATTAAAGATGATACAAATAGATGGAGAGATATACCATGTTCTTGGATTGGAAGAATCAACATTGTGAAAATGACTCTGCTACCCAAAGCAATCTATAGATTCAATGCAATCCCTATCAAACTACCACTGGCATTTTTCACAGAACTAGAACAAAAAATTTCACAATTTGTATGGAAACACAAAAGACCCCGAATAGTCAAAGCAATCTTGAGAACGAAAAATGGAGCTGGAGGAATCAGGCTCCCTGACTTCAGACTATATTACAAAGCTACAGTAATCAAGACAGTTTGGTACTGGCACCAAGACAGAAATATAGATCAATGGAACAGGATAGAAAGCCCAGAGATAAGCCCATGCACATATGGTCACCTTATCTTTGATAAAGCAGGCAAGCATATACAGTGGAGAAAAGACAGCCTCTTCAATTAGGGGTGCTGGGAAAATTGGACAGGTACATGTAAAAGTATGAAATTAGAACACTCCCTGACACCATACACAAAAATAAACTCAAAATGGATTAAAGACCTAAGTGTAAGGCCAGACACTATCAAACTCTTAGAGGAAAACATAGGCAGAACACTCTATGACATAAATCACAGCAAGATCCTTTTTGACCCAGCTCCTAGAGAAATGGAAATAAAAACACAAATAAACAAATGGGACCTAATGAAACTTAAAAGCTTTTGCACAGCAAAGGAAACCATAAACAAGACCAAAAGACAACCCTCAGAATGGGAGAAAATATTTGCAAATGAAGCAACTGACAAAGGATTAATCTCCAAGATTTACAAGCAGCTCATGCAGCTCAATAACAAAAAACGAACAACCGAATCCAAAAATGGGCAGAAGACCTAAATAGACATTTCTCCAAAGAAGATATACAGATTGCCAACAGACACATGAAAGAATGCTCAACATCATTAATCATTAGAGAAATGCAAATCAAAACTACAACGAGGTATCATCTCACACCGGTCAGAATGGCCATCATCAAAAAATCTAGAAACAATAAATGCTGGAGAGGGTGTGGAGAAAAGGGAACACTCTTGCACTGTTGGTGGGAATGTAAATTGATACAGCCACTGTGGAGAACAGTCTGGAGGTTCCTTAAAAAACTAAAAATAGAACTACCATACGACCCAGCAATCCCACTACTGGGCATATACCCTGAGAAAACCATAATTCAGAAAGAGTCATGTACCAAAATATTCATTGCAGCTCTGTTTACAATAGCCAGGACATGGAAGCAACCTAGGTGTCCATCATCGGATGAATGGATAAAGAAGATGTGGCACATATATACAATGGAATATTACTCAGCCATAAAAAGAAATGAAAGGGAGGTATTTGTAATGAGGTGGATGGAGTTAGAGTCTGTCATACAGAGTGAAGTAAGTCAGAAAGAGAAAAACAAATACAGTATGCTAACACATATATATGGAATCTAAGGAAAAATTAAAAAAAAAAAGGTCATGAAGAACCTAGTGGCAAGACGGGAATAAAGACACAGACCTACTAGAGAATGGACTTGAGGATATGGGGAGGGGGAGGGGTGAGATGTGACAGGGTGAGAGAGTGTCATGGACATATATACACTACCAAATGTAAAATAGATAGCTAGTGGGAAGCAGCCGCATAGCACAGGGAGATGAGCTCGGTGCTTTGTGACCACCTAGAGGGGTGGGATAGGGAGGGTGGGAGGGAGGGAGATGCAAGAGGGAAGAGATATGGGAACATATGTATATGTATAACTGATTCACTTTGTTATAAAGCAGAAACTAACACACCATTGTAAAGCAATTATACTTCAATAAAGATGTTTTAAAAAAAAAAAAAAGAGATAAACTACATTTTTAACAAATACCTTTTGGTTATCATGGAGTATGCCTACAAGCTCAGACAGCCACATAGATATACTTGAAGTATAGAAGACTTAACTTCTCAAAGTAAAAAAAAAAAATCACTCTGTATAATTATTTAACCATCTATTTACCCATCATCTATCTATCTAAATATAATCTATCAACCTATTTATCTATCCTACTATGCTTATGTTCAGTACACATATTTTAAATCCTAATTTAATTAGACAATGCCCATAAAGATGGAAAAACATCTGTGTGTTCTCTGTGGCTTCCTGGATATTGCATAGTTTTATGAAGATATTTCAGCATTTTTTAATTGAAATGAACTTTAGCAGTCTCCCAGCCTATTTCTTTCTCATTGAGCAATTAGTCCATAACATAAATTATTTTTACTTCCTGAGCTTGTTTGTTTTCCAATTACCAGGAAGGCCATTCATTCATTCATTCATTCACATGTGTATCAATCAGATACAATATTATATTCAATATGTTAGACTCACTCAAAAAAAAATATAGGTTCCTTGCTCACTCATTGTTCTAATAGTTTCTGGAGTTTAGTATTCATGTCCAGGGGGAAATAAATCTGAGACCACTGAATGGAAACCTAACACTCTTAACTGCCATATTGAGCAGTAACTCTGGAGGGAGATTTATGATGACATAGTAGGGATATTTCCCAGTATAACAATTCAAATGAAAGCAAGTTGCAGTTCTTTAGATGTGGACATTTGTATAAAAGTCCAAATAACTAACTTATGGGCCTAGCATACTTACTTGGCTTTCTTTTTTTAATTTTTAAAGGAAGCTTTGAGTTACTTTTAATTCCAATGTTAATCTTTCTTCAAAAACTGTCAAGTTAGCTAATATTTCTGCATTTAAATTAATGTAAAACCGCTTGATTAAATTATTATCCACGAAATAATAAAGATTTCAATAATTGTAGAGCAGAATCTCTTTCTAGAATTCGTAAGTAAGATTTTAAAATATTTGACATAGGAGCAAAGCAGACAGGAGTAAACAGCTGATTCCAGAACAGTACTTTTTATGACTGTTAAATATGACAGCCAAGGAAACACAAAAGTGCATTCAAATGCTATGATTACACTTGGCATCCCTAATGTATATATCCCACCTTGTACCTTAGCTAAAATAAATTTTAATCAGCAAAAGAGTACCATATGACAAAGTTGGTTTTATGTTCTAAAAATAAATGTAGAAATAGTAAATTGTACCTTCTCAGCAGTGATGGTAACTAAAGGGGAATTATCTCTCTTTCATTTTGTGATTTGGGTGAATTTTTCTAACAGTCTTTGCAATGGGACCTCCTCAAGACAGTGTCAGGGGCCCACAATGTTATATTTATTTGAAAAAAAATTAGTCGAGGAATAAGTCAGCTAATGGTAGGTGCAGGCAGAGCAGCACATACTACTTTATCTTATAAATCCTGGTGTTCAGATTGAAAGAAGCAAGGCAGTAAGGCCAGCGTCTTTTGCAGAACTATTGTTGCCATGTTCTGAGATAAGAAATCACTGTCTAGTCCATCCAGTAAAATAATTTCATCCAATAACCTTTAATTAACTTATTATTTGTTTAATCAAGTATTAAGCATCTTTAAAGGCCCATGCACATCAGGATAACTTAGAATACAGCCATGGACGGGCACCGTCTGCCTGCCAGGAGGACGCTGAATTTTTGTAAATTTTTATTGGAGTGTAGTTGCTTTACAATGCTGTGTTAGTCTCTACTGCACAGCAAAGTGAATCAGCCATACGTATACATATACAGGAGGACACTGTTGAATGAGATGACACGGGCCTGGAAGCAAGGATGGCAACCGTGTAGAGAGATAGGATAGAGTCACCAGGATCTATGGGTGCAGAGAGGAAGAGGCACTTAGCCTGGAGGGGGCGTGGCCAGAGAAGGCTCTTAAAGGTGACTATTCAGTTGAAGAATTATTAAGATTTTTCCAAATGGGTAAGGAGAATAGGGTGATCCAGGGAGCAGGTGCATTGCATATAAACCAAGGAGGCAAGAAACAGCACGTGGTCTTTGGAAAACACGAATCAGTCAGCACGAGGTGGGAAGGAGGGGAGGGCAGGGGATGTGAGAGAGATAAGTCAAGAGCAGTTTTTATAAGCTCTGACTTCCACCCTAAGGAGTCTGAAATTTGCCTGTAGACACTGGAGAGCTTGCTCTACGTGCCCCTTTACCTTAACCATTTTCATAAGGGTGATCAATTCTTTAAATTCGGCCGTGATAAACCCTGTTTGTTTTAAGAAATGGCAGGACCTTATCCTCTGTGTCTTGGTGCTCCAAAATGTCTGCTAGCTTGAACTGGATTATATTGAATTGGCACTGCTGGTGACTGTTTCAGCCAATAATGGAGGCCAAGTTCGAGAGAAAAATCTCCTGCAGTCAGAAGTCCCTTTCCTGCTCAGTGAGAAGTTACTATGGATTTTGGATCCAGGTCTCCTCGCACTGCCGTTGAGAAGTGGGTGCCTTTGAGGCATCCCTTGATTAGTGTGACATAGGCCATATTCATTTCCAGGCTTTTTCATACCAGAATTAATTGGAATTAATTAATTGGTGGCCTGGAGACCACCAATTGTGGCTTCGAACCAAACTATTCATGAAAACAACTCGGGGATGAGCTACTTGTGGTGGTGTGATAAAGATAACGTGGAGTAGCCACTTCCCCATAACTAGGCACACCTGATAGTCCTCCCATTAAAGGCACCCTTTGTGAACAGACTTTCCATACTCATTGACTAATGATTCTTCAGCATTTCTCCCAAATAGATACTTTATACCTATGTTAGAATACGAGTTAATCTGGAATCCCACATAGGTAACAACATTCTATGATCAGCTGAGGAGATAAGGCAGGATCATTTCCAATGTCAAATCTTATATTGACAGTGGCAGCATATCATCTGGAATGTGATGGTGGAAGCAGAGCATAGATCGTGATAAAGCGACTCCATAATCCTAACAATAGCATCCATTTCTGCCATTTACTATCTGGGTTCCTTGGGTAAGTCACTTAACCTTTCCTTAACTCTTGCCTTATCTGTAAAATTAGGGATGCTAATACACACCCATAGGACATTTGTGAAGATTAAACCAAATGACATGTTGGCATGGAGAGCTTTCCTGACAATTCATTGTTTCCTTTCTCTCCCCTTCCTGGGAGAGGGTCTTGAATGAGAGAGTAAATAAAACAATAGGGATTTGGCTGGCATACACACCAAGAGAAAATCAAGATGAGCAAAAACGTAGATTGTTTGTCTAACAGACATTTTTCTTTGAAGATTCTGAAAGACCTAAATCTTCCTCCTTCAACATGCAGGAGGGAGAAGCGAGAGAAGGAAGTGAAGAAAAGACACCAGACAAAGAAGTGACCCCAGTCCTATCGCAAGAGGACGCTAGGAACCGGCAGGGAACTAGATGGGAAAAACAATAGGTATTTATTGAGCACCTATGACATTGCGTGTCCGCAAAGAACTCTTTGCCTAGGAGGGGAGACATAAATGTGAACAGATTATAAAACATGCTCAAGACACAGAGACAGAGGAGCAGGGGGTGATTAACTGCTAACGTGCCTGGAAGGAAGTGAGCATGAGGGGTGAGGGCTGTTGCTAGCGCGGCCGCACAAACACTGGGCGAGGCTATGAGAGCCGGAGGCTGGAGCAGCACGTAGAGAGGAGGGTTCCCGACGCTGCAGAGCACAAGCCCTCTGCTCTCCCGGTCTCTGCAGTTCGCCCGGCTCTCTCCAGGCCTCTGCCCCTCGTTTTTCCCGTTCCTCTTCCCCTGTCATTTCATCACCTCCCGAGAGCCCAGGAATCTGAACCTTCTCCCTCCTCCACAGTGAGTTCATGTACATTCTCTGCTGTTTGCCCCACCCTGGCACAGGAGAGCAGGTCCTCAGTGAATGCTTAATAAGGGAATGGGACCTACTGCTATCGACATCCTACTGTGTGCCCCGTGGTGCTTCCTGCCCAGAACCCCCTTCGGTCCCCTCTACTCTGGTGAACTCACACTCACACTGCAGGTATCAGCTCCACAGTCACGCCTGCAGGCTCAGAGGGATCCCTCCGTTACACATCTACTGGTGCAACGTGCTCCTTTTTAACACTTGTGACAGTTGCACTTTAACGTTTATGTGGATGATTATCTGATAAAACCCACTTGCCCTCTCTAGACTGTAAGGTAAGTACCCAGGAGGACAGAAGACACATCTGTCTGTATTGGCTCACCTTGTTCCCCGCACTGAACACAATGCCACATACAGCGTAGAAACCCAATAAATAGGAATGAATATGTAAAAGAAAAATGGAAGGAAGAAAGTTAAGAAAAAACAGATATCGGGGAAGAAGGAGGGGGAGAAAGGAAGGAAGGAAGTAGGGATTGTGAGACGAGTTTGGTCAGGTGGGGCAGCCCAGAATATTCTTAGATTTTATCCTGCTACGAGTTAGTGAAGGGTTTTAAGCCAGTGATTTAGAAAAAGTACAAGGGACACGTTAACAGGAAGGAAGCCGAAGGCAAGCAGGAAGTCCATGTGCAGGAAAGAGACTGCAAAGCCTCAACGAAGGCAGGAGCTGCGTGAAGAGTGTGTGGAGCTAATACTGAGAGGGTGGAAGCAGTAGGACTAGATACGTCACTAACGTGCACAGACAGCTTCATCCCATAGAAGCCACTGGCTTCACAGCCACCTGGCACTTTGTGCCTCAGTAGAAAACAACATCATACAACGACAAGTCTGTACTAAGTCAAAGTGCTCTGTGTTCATAGCAACAAACTAGAACATAGAATCCAATAATAGTTTGCTATCATGCATATTAAAGTCTCTTGAGCTGCAAGTCCATCTCTGTGAAACACCTTTTTAGTAGATCACACAGTGGCTTAGCAGAGGCTATCTTTCAGGGAAGAAGAGTAAAGTAGGGATTGTTTAGCCCCTGCAGTCAGCTGAGTGACAGAAATGTTCTAATGGGCCTGGAGCAGCAATTTTGAGGGCAGAGTCTGTGCTGTGGGCTGGTTACCCTCACCTCTGTGTGATATGACGAAAGATACCCAAAAGCCAATTTTGAGATGCAAACAGAGAATTGAGGCACTTATAGAAAAATTTATAACTTTTTTCTTTTTGATAGGTGTGACTGGATTAAACCAAAATGCAAAGATGGCATATTTTTAAGTCTATAGTTTTCTTCTAGTGAGGCAATCATCGCATTAGAAGAAAATATTCACTAATTCTACTGAACATTGTATATTTATTCAGGCTCAATGAGCATTTTAGAGTATGTCATCCCTCATTACAACTCCTTATACATGCTTGGTATTTCTGACAACCTTCTTATACATGTAGCCCAAAATATTCCCCTCTTTTTACATTAAAGAAATCTATTACTGGAAATAACTTCCAGTCAATTGCGGAGCACAGAATATCCCTTATTAAATTTCCCTACAATGGAGGGTGTGTTGACCATGTATGTCATAGTTTGGAGTATGGATTTATGTTTCAAATTTATCTTACCAAAGTGGAGAAATGTTCAGTAATATACAGTATGCAATACCTTAAAGGGTGAGTACTAAATAAATGCACATGCATTTGTAATGTCCTATGTCCATTAAAATTAAATTGTATTATTGCTATCAGTTAGTAAACAGTTATGGCTACGTCGGTTTGCTTTTTAGGGTTAGTGACATATGCCATTGACATGATAGTTAATGTACATTTATATCTCATCTAACATCAAGACCACAACCAGTCCTACTCCATCCAAACCGCATCTTAAGTTTCCTTGTGAAGCTTGATTTCAATTACACTGTGAGTCTCACTATGCATCTCACGCTTACAGTCACATTGCTTTGCTTTCATTGTAAACATTCACTGAGTCTTCTTCTTTCTCACAGGTAATCATCTCTCAGCAGAATTCAGTAATGAAGGCCAGAATGGCCAAGCCACGTTATATCAAAGGGAACAACTAAAATGATTTCCTTCTTCTCCTAACAGTTTTGCAGTGTTTATATGAAAAGACATGGTAACAGTAAGACTTACCACCACGATATATCGAGGTCTGTACTGAATGGTTCCAAACAAACCCAATATGACGACTATTATATGTAGAAAATTTCCAAGGATGGGCGCCCATTGGAAGCCGAGGAAGTCAAAGATCTGCCTCTCTAATGCTGAGAGCTGCAACAAAGCAGAGAGAGCCCATGAGCATCTAACCCAAGCACCAGCAGACCATTTTAATCTTGGTTTCACAGCTGGAGAAGGCTGCAGTCAATTTGAATCGCAGTTATGGACACCATCATCACTAAGATTGTGGTGCCCATTTCATGTACTTTATGCAACTTCTCTCAGAAAATATACTAAGATAACTTCGAGTATTATGACTTCAAGTGTTCATAGACTTGGAGAGCTGGAGATATACTCCTGAAATCATTTTCTATAGTAGCAAATCCAGGCAACAGTTTATGATATCATATTAACTTATCATTATTTTTAGTAAATTATTGGCTTAGTATAACCTACTCGGAACAGTAACTCCAGGCTTGCAATGCTAGGACTATTATTATTTTGGAAAAAAACAAAAACAATAACAAAAACTACCCATCTGTGCCTTCCTGTGTGAAACATGAATTATCAAATCTTCTGGTTTTTTTTTTCCTTTCTTTAGATTGTCATTGATTATAATGACTAACCACTTTTTCAAAATGAAGCTTATTTATTTACTCTGGGCTTACTTACTTACTTACATTAATGATAATAACTCCTTCTTCAAAATGAGCTTACTTATTTACTGTAGTCCTGATCTAAAACTAGAGTTACATAGTTCCTTTGAACCATATTTTATTGAGATAATATATTAAATGAATTTTATATAGTCCAGTGAATGCCAACAATGTCATTACCATGTACAAATGATATTTATTGCATTTTATATCTAAAAATTTTATAATTCTACCTGCTGTATTTAGGCACAAATCTTACACGTTTCAAGCATTATTCTACATTTACTTTGATAAAATAGTATTTCTAAGAAAATGATCCCACGATTAACCATACTGCCAGCAAAAGAAACTGCAGATTTGAAATGAAAATGGTACCCTAGGTATTTTTCTAGTTATGTGGCAGGTGTATTCCTGAATAGCTTTAATTTCCTTGGACATAAAGAAATGTCCTCTATCCAGTAAGCTGAATTTACCTTGGTTTAGATTCACCTTCAGTAAGCTGTGGAGGAGAAGAGAAACGAGCAAATACCTAAAGACAACCAGTCCTAACCACATTCATTTCATGGGCATTTCCTGATCATCAAGTGATTTGTCACCATTCCCTGCACTCACTAAATGGAAGATGCACAGAAATGGCTAAAACACAAAATAATCAGAGCAAGGTAAGAAGCAACACGGTGTTTTCAACCCCCTGTTTCTCTCTGCTCGTGACTCTAATTAGTTCCCAGGAACTTTCCCCTAAAAACGCAGCATTTTATTTATTGGCCCATCAGTGATGTACATATGTAGTTTTTTATGTCCAACAGGATGGATGTGCTCAGAAAAAAACCCAAAAAATCCTGAAGAGCAGCTGCGGGCAATTCATCCTGAAAAGCAACCCTATTTTAAAGCTGTCGTGCATCACAGAAACCTTTAAAGTGAACTTTTCAAAGACAGAAAAACCCATTTTCTTTTCTGTCAGAAGATGCATGGATAGCATTCTCTTTTATGATATGAAAGAAAACACACACAATGAAAGGGAAGCTGAATTAACACCACTGATTAGAAAATCTGCATTCTTTATTGGAGACACCCCGTCTCTCTATTTATTGATATTCATTCTCTGATAACTTAAAATGGATTTATAGTGACCTGAAATAAAAGCACAAATAAAAGGCCATAAACAAACAACAAACAGACGGGGAAGAGACCATATCAAGGATCAGGCGAGAGGCAGCTAAAACAACTGTACAAACCATGAAAGCTAGATTTGAGTATTGTATTTTAAAAAGTCAGCTAACAATGACAAAAGGTCCTTCAAAAGTAAACAAAGTACCATTGCATTTGGTATTAATTACTTTACCTGATTTCCACTTTCAGCTATTAAGTCATTTAGTTTAGAGGCAAATATATTCTCTCTCAATGTCATCATTAGCGATACCACTTTTTGCCTTAGAGCTTGATATTAATAATGATGACCTAGAGCCACAGAATGGAATTAAATAATATCCAGGTTGCTTTGTTAACTCAAAAAAAGCATGAATATATTTTAAAAGCATCTCTTGTCAAAATGGTCTCATCAGTGATGTGCTCAAGCCGCTGCAGCTGGCCGGGGAGCATGGATCAGGTACATCTCTTTCCAACTCCACAGTCAGTGACTTCAAGTTTTGGGAACTTGACACTGGCCATTATATTTACAACATGGACATCAGGAAATGCTAAAAAAACACAAGGTCTTGTTTATTTGTTATGAGAGCCTATGGTAAAATATTTATCTCTACACCACTGAATATGGCACCTAGAAAACAGTGGTTCTAATTCAGGAGAGCAGTGAAAGGCAGTGATCAAATGTGTGATGCAGCATCAAAAGGAAACATCCGGTCCAGATGAAAGCAGAGGATGGAGGGCTCTGCGGAGACGCCATAGCAAAGAAGAGAATGAACGAGACACTGGAAGAACTTGAGGTTTAAATAAAGGGAGAGAGTTCAAGAAAACAAAAAGGCAAAGGAGACACTCAGAGAAAGCAAAATTAACCTGTCACCAGTTTAATACAGAACAGAAAGCAGTGGCCTAAAGAACAATAGGATCATTTCTAAGTAAAAGGTCAAGTAGGTAAGACTCTGGGAGTTATAAGAATATGATGGAAAAGAATATGTATCTTTTCCTAACAAGTTAAAAAACGAAGGCAAACAGAATCTTAATAAAAAGGAAGAGTAGAAGGGAGAAGAAGGAAGGAAGGAAGGAAGGAAGGAAGGAAGGAAGGGAGACCAAATCATTGATGCAAGGAAAGTATGGTTCAAAAATACTAACCAAAAAAATACTAACAAAATTAAAATTGGGCATGACTTTGAAGGTAAATATGAAGAGGCCATTGAAACATTCTCCCTGAGTGGCATGGGATGGCAATACTGGAACTGTAAGGAGAGAAATGTAACCCTAGATCATACTTGGGCTGCATGAAAATTATCCCACACTCATTATAATGGGAATGTTGCTTATTGGCTTGTAACTTTCAGAATCCAATTGTAGAAAGCTTGGAAGTCTTCATTATGATTATGGAACAAAATGTAAGTATAATCTGACCATGTAAAGTATATCTAACAGGACTTGGGAGAGACTGAATGCTCTATATAAATTCGTGAGTATGGCAAGGGGAAGGGGGAGTGTTCTCAAATTCCTCCTGGAGCGTTAGGCATTTCCTTTTATCAGGCTCCAAGGTGAAAATACTTCCTATAAATCTATGAATCATTAACTACATCCTATATTAACCACACACACTCCCAATAGCTCAAGAAGTGTCCCTATTTCCTTATTATGCCCAAGCAACATAGATAGAGACAAACAGGGGCACCTTCAAAATGCAGTAACTTTCTTATCGATCCGTAGATTATGTTTAACGCTTCACACAGTGTTTTGCCTAAAAGCTCATAATTATTACAAATTGTGAAAATTTATTTACACTTAATTAAAGAGCTATAAAAACTGCAGGTGACCAAACATTTTCCTGGGCATTTACCTAGGTTGGATCTACACAATATGCTTCTGTCCAAACAAAAGCTGGGTAAGAATGTTCATTCCTGAGAAGTGAGTACTCTTGGAGGTCGAACTTCACGGTGAGCTGCCTTTTCCTTCCACTCCCCTGGGACTTTTCTCTGCTCACTAGAATCGGACACAATTAAAAAAGATCAAAACAGGGTTACTCATGTTAGTGGAATCGTGGGAAAGTATCTGATCAAACCATGGTTTCCTAAAAATTAAAGTTTGAAATTAAAAAATTAAAGTTTGAAATTAAAGCATACTGTGTGACTGATACTCTCTTCTATATAACCTGTACTCTAGGAATTAATGAGGTAAGTATTGTATAACCATGAAGGACTGAATCTTTCCTTAAAGAGGGAATTTAAAAGCTCTAACATTCCTATTGGCTAAATTGATACATCCCAGGTCATCTCAAATAACTTTTGGGTATTAGAGGAGGTTTCTTTATGCCTGGAAAGTCCGTGTAGCCCTCAGCTCTGCCACCATCATCCTTGCTTCGTTTGCTCTAGAATCTCTTAGCTACTCAATCCCAGTGGACTTTTCATGCTTGAGGTTGATGATGCCAAACTTCTGTGTTCATAGACCCGGCCTAGGCCAAATTACGATCCTGTATTTTAAGCCATAATTTGTGAATATTTTTTCATGGCTCTAAAAAAATAAATAGAAGGATCAGTAGCATTTGTATCAGAAGCCTACTTATAGAGATGTGTCACAAAAAGTCCTAATAACTTGCAGATTTACCACTACATTAACGCAGGTGCTATTTTAGAGAAGTTTCTCTTGTCTATAGACAGAGATAACCAAGACTTAGGATGTTCACTGACTTCGATGGATCCAGGAATTCTAGATATGGCCTGTTCATGATTTGGTTTATCCAGTAAAGACAGCAATTGTGTTAAGGGCTTCACAGTTTCTGCATGGTTTTGTACTATTTTTGCTAGCAGTGTTAGAAGGCAAAGTCTATTACTCCAGTGAAACCAGTAACCAATCATTTAGTGAAATGAATAAAGTCTAACTAATCAAGTCTAACAGACCCTCCCCAGTGGCCTGAATGACCACGAGTGCATATGTAGCTGGGGAAGGTGGAACCATAGGGTTTGGAGGAGGAGTATTTTCCTTGATGCCAGGTGCAATTGTTGAAGTTTGTTCCTTGAATTAGCTTTACTCAGCAGTTGTCTCCAGAACGTCTGAAAAGGCTTCTTGAATTCTGTCTGTATATTTTGAGTCCCTGTATTTCAAGGAAATTGAATGGGCATTTCCTACCCTTACAATTCAATCATGAGGATATAAGCTACTTGGTCATGTAAACAATTTTTGGAAATCAGAAAACAATCACATGTTGTGATGCTAACTATTTTTTGAAGAAATAAGGAGCTCTGGGTAACATATCAAGGAAAATTTCCTGTTTAAAAAGGAACAGATATTGCACTGCACATGGACAGATTTATGGAGGCTGATGAGCTGAAAGAGGCATGTGAAGGGCATTTAAGAACTACAAATTCACTCGGGAAAGTTCTTTAGTGTATTTCATGCATCGAGTCATATCAACTGGTAGAATGACAACTATTTCACCAACTTCTTAGTATGTCAGAGAATAAGCTACCGAATTTTAAGAAGTGCTCTAAAGCCCAAAAGAATAGTAATACTATGAATGGGACATTATTTAACACTTACATTTTTCCGTATTTATTAATCTAATTTGATGCTAAAAAAACAAGATAAATATTATTATCTTTATATGAAGAAGCTCAGAACAATCAGCTAATTAGCATCAGAGATCAGACTAGCATCTTTATGTCCTGATCCTATATTATTTCTACCATACTACCCTGAAATCATGCAATAAAATGTACACTGTTTAATGAGGTTAATTCTGAAATAAGCTCCATCACAAGAGATAGAAATAATATAGGAAACATAGTGGGATGTTTCATGATTTAGTCTTCCTTCCTCCTACCCCTAAATTTCTAAGTGGAGCAATCCCTCTCTCTGTCTGTCAGAAGAGGCAAGTTGCATCTTTCAGAAACTTAGTTTCTGTGCTATCTTAGGCAAGCTTCAGTTTCTTCATCAAAGGTAGATAATAGTAATCGTACAGTTAAATATCAGGATATGCATGTCAAGCACTTTTGATGGTGATCAATAAGTGCTAACAGTTGTGTATTAGTTTACTGCTGCTCTTTGAATGCTCTAACAAATTACTCAAACTTATAGAAGTATACTATCTTCTGTAGTTCAGAAGCCCAAACAAAATGGGTTTTGCTGTACTAAAAGCAAGGTGTTGGCAGGCAGGGCTACCTTCGTTCTGAAGTCTCCAAGGGAGATTTCCTTCCCTTGACTTTTCCAGCTGCTAGAAGCTGCCCATATTCCTTGGCCCTCTTCCTTCATCTTCAAAGCCAGCAACCGTGGGTCAAGTCCTCATGCTGCCATCCCTCTAATGCCTTCTTGTCTACCTCCCTTTTCCACTTATAAAGACTCTTGTGATTGATTACGTTGGGCTTTCCTGCATAATTAAGAAAAGTCTCTCCATTTTAACCACAGCTGAATACTTAATTCCATCTGTGACCTTAATTCCCCTTTGCTATGTAAGGAGATGTACTCATAGGATCCAGTGATTAGGACGTGGACATCTTTGGGGGCCAATATTCTGCCTACCACACAGTTGTTATTTCCGGCCCTCTCAATTCTACCTTTCTCAGGGATGGGACCCTGATGTGTGGTGGAGGTGTGTACACATCTCAGCCAGGCCCTTACCCATTGAGGAAGAGCCCAGAGCTTTCCCTAACCCTCTCTCAGCCCCAGAAAACCATATCTGAGATAGTGTGATTCCAGCTCCTGCTATGTCCAACTCCATTGCCAAAGTCACCAGAACTTCTCTCAAAGCTTCCTGCATCCATAAGAAGATTTCTTTCCAGAAAAATTCACTGAAGTAGCATTATAATTCAAAAATTGTGATACAGGTATTAGAATTTTGATGTAAATAAATAGAGCTCTAACTCCACAAAAGTATCTATATAAAGCTCTGTCAACAAGGCATAATGGAAAAAAAGATAAATATTTTCAGTATATATACTAGGGCATATGTCATATATCTTAGTAATACCTTATTTGAAATAAAAAGATAATGAGTAAGTCCTTATTTGTGCCTAGATAAAGTTGCTTTCATGTCAATAATCACTTGGCCTATGTCTAGTGATACTTAATGATCAATAGCAATACTCAGCACTTATATAGAAGTTTTTATTCTCAAGCCACTCTACTGATAATAACCGAGTTCAGGATACTCTGACTTTTTCAAGAATTAATTGAAAGAGAATTTGTAGTTTTTGGTCTCTCTAGAGCCCAGAGTCTGCTTTGAGGGGCAGGCATTGCAAAAATCACATGATACCAGATCATTTTAGGAAGTGAGATCTTACATATATATTATTGAAGTAATGATTAATGAATTCAATGTGGAAAGACTAAAGAGGCAAACAAAAAAGTTTTAAAATGCTTTTGATCCAATCATTAGAATGTCATCAGTGATTTCTTTTCAGGTACGGAAGCCTTCTCCTCTCTATCTGTCGATATGTGCACAAAAGGTCAAGTGCTTTTCAATTTAGGTTAAACCAAATATAATCAGGATAACTGAAATAATAGGTAAGGACTGGGCAAAAAGCTTCCTAGAAGGAAACTTAAAGCCCACTAACAATAACTTTTGGGTTACTCACTGTTAGGGATTATTTTAATAACTACTCTTCTCATATCAACCCAGTGAGCTTAACTAAATACACAAAGTTTCAAACTGTGGGGTTTAATTAAGGGAAATGAGGCTCTTAAAATTGAGTAAACTTTCAAAATATTTCCTTTGGCAGCACACAGTCTGAAAAAAGATTCTTACATTTTACCAACAGGTTCTTGTCAAGAGAGGGGTTTTCATATTGTTTGCTAGCCCTGCAGACACTGATAGAGACGTAAGACGAACCATGCCATAAAGAAACTGGGCGAAGAGCACTCTGCTTCCTTTTTTCATACTGAGTCAGCAGTGCTCTGGGTAAGAATTTCACAAAAATTAGGCAGAAAGGAATAATCTGTTAGTATTTGTTTGAAGATGTCCCTTGATCTCTAAATGGGGTGATTACATCATTTGATTCAGCTTCTAAGTATCCTTCCCCTGCCAGAAATTCTCCTACAGCCAAACTCCTCCATCTTTGCCAAGCAGAAGCTGACCTTTAAAAATGCAGTTCCAGTTCATGAATAGCTCAAGCCAGGAAGAAGGCAACTATTTCAGCTTGGCACAGTTTGTTACAGTTTTTGAAGATTAAATTTCAACCCTCCAGTGGAGCCATAATGGATCCAAGAACACTAAAGTTGAACCCCTCGGCTGGGTGACCTATACAAACAGCTGGCAGGAACACGCCTGCTGTGGCATTTAAGACTCCCATGGAGGTTTTACTTAAATGGCAACCCAGCATGAGAAGACAGAGAGAAGGTTATGGGACGAAAGTTTCTCTAAGGGCCTTTTCACATTTTTATTTGTAGTAGAGACCACCTGCAAAATTCCTTCTCTAAAGAATTCCTTTAAAGTATACCTTTTCAGCAAGAACTAGATTTTCCATTTGGGAAGGAAATTAAATGTTTCTTCTTTGGAAACTAATATGGAAAAAACTTGAACATGCCGAAGTATTTATGCTATAAAGAAGACATTCTCACTTGAAAAATTAGAATGTACAATAGACATTTAAGTAATAATCAGTTCATGGTGTTAAAGTAGGTGAACTTCAACTGTCTATTTTTCTTTTGATGGTTCTCTTTGTCTATCTCTTTCTACCCTCAGTTCACTATGTAGCAGCTGCTTGAGTGTCCTGTTGCTGTCCGTATCCTGGGAAAGATGCTGACAATGCAGCAAACCACTGACCGTGGAGCATGTCTCTAATTGCAGAACTAGTGAAAACCCTAGACAATGATTGAGGTTTTTCTGGTGTTAAACTTGCATTTTATTTTCTTCTTCACAGTTATCACTAACCAACAGCTATGATCTAATTTGGTGACATAGTCTTCATCAACTTGATATGGGTGTCTAATCTTCAGAGTCTCAGGGGACAAACTGAATTAATCACTTTTCAATCATGCTTATACTTTTTGGACATTAAAATGTTTCTCAAAGGACCAGGAAGCTTGATCAGCCTCTTGGTTTCCAGTTTTCTTAGATCATAAGTGTATAAACCAACTACATGAATTAGAACCTGTCATATTATCTGTCTTCTGGTCCCTCTTCTAGTGACAGGGGTTGAATGAGTGTTCATTTTATGAGTTACACTGATCGAACAGAGATACACCGCCAACATCCTGAGCTTTTATCTCAGACACACTCATTCCCTGGCTTCTAGTGAAGATCCATATTTGTAAATTTCTTTATAAGGATAATGCTTTTTCCTGTAATTTTATGTGCAATAAGTATAATTACTGTTCCATATGGCAGTGCTATTAATGATACAGAAGAACATATTTATGATGCCAGGCCAAGAACCAGGAAGATCTCAAACTGAATGAAAAAAGACAAGCAATAGATGTCATTACCAAGAGGAGAGAGATGTTAAAATTATTTGGCACTATAGATAAATCAAAATGGAATTCTAAAAAATGTTCAAATAATCTACAGGAAGGCAGGAAAAGAAAATAATGAAATGAACAAAGTGTGAACAGAAAATACAAAATAAAATGTTAGATTTTAATCCTTAATATATCGTGAATCACATTAAATGTAAATGGTCTAAATACACCAATTAAAAGATAGAAATGGGAAGAGTGGATTAAAAAACATGACCTATCTGTATGCCATCTATAAGAAACTCACATTAAATAAATGACATAAGCATATAACTCAGCTTATCGTTTTCAGTTCAGCCTGAGAATCTTTGTCTTTTATTGTCCAATTATGTTTATTGTGATTAAAGATATATGTGGATTTGTTTCTATTATCCTTGCTTTGTATTTCTTTTTCTTGCCATTTCTAAGATCTTATTTCTACTTTCATCCCTTCTTTTGAAACTATCAGTTTTTTCTCATTCCATTTTATCCCCTTATTAGTTTCAAGGCTTTATTACTTTTATTTAAATAATCACCCTAGACTTGTTAGCATATACACATAAGTTATCAGTGTCTAAAGTTAATCATCATCTTACCCTTTTTCTCAAACAATACAATCTTAGAACACTGTAATTCCCCAAATAGGTATTTTTTACATATAGTTTTCTATCTTGACATTATTATTGTTATTGTTTTATTCAGTCAATGTTTGTATCTGATTTACCCACAAATATAACCGCTTCTTGCTCATCCTTTCTTCTTGTTTCTCAGACCTTCTCTCTGGGAAAACTTCTTTTTCCTGAAGAATATACTTTTAAATTTGTTAAATTGAGGGTCTCCTGGTGGCAAACTCTTTCCATTTGTCTTCACTTGAAAGTATCTTTATTTTATTCAAACACTTAAAAACATTTCTCATTAAATATATTTTACTTTCTGCACAATAAAAAATGTGCTGGATCCCAATGGTGCTAGTAAGAAGTGGGGTCTTGTTTCATTATGTTTCCTCTGAAGGCAATGTCTTCTTCCCATCCCTCCAACAGATTTAAAAATCTCTCTATGTTCTTGAAGATTTTTTTAATAGGTACTTTTTAAAATTTATTTTATTTTATTTTATTTATTTTTGGCTGCATTGGGTTTTCGTTGAGGCACACGGGTTTTCTCTAGTTGGGGCAAGCGGGGGCTACTCTTCGTTGTGGTGCGCAGGCTTCTCATTGTGGTGGCTTCTCTTGTTGTGGAGCACGGGCTCTAGGTGCACGGGCTTCAATAGTGGCACATGGGCTAAGTAGTTGTGGCTTGCAGGCTCTAGAGCGCAGGCTCAGTATTTGTGGCGCACGGGCTTAGTTGCTCCGCGCAGCATGTGGGATCTTCCCGGACCAGGGCTCGAACCTGTGTCCCCTGCATTGGCAGATGGATTCGTAACCACCGTGCCACCAGGGAAGCCCTGTTCTTGAAGTTTTGATGATTGACTATGATGTATCTTTGTGTGAATGTCTTTTAATTTATCTTTCTTGGTAAATTTTGGTCTTCCAGAATCGAATGATTGATGCTTTTCATCAGTTCTGGAAAATTTTCAGCTAAAATTCTTTTCAAATAGTTACACTTGTTTTATTCTGCCTCTCTTTTTTCCCTTCCAGAACTCCATTCAGGCACATAGAACTTCTCATTCCATCTTCCTGTCTCTTAATCTTCTATATTTTCTAACTCCTGTTTTTCTGAATTGCATTCTGTATAATGTCTTCACAAAATATTTTCCCATTCATTATTTTTCTCCACTCTTCCAAATCTGGTAAACCCACTCACTGAGTTTTTAAAAATAAATATTATATATATATTTTTTGTTAATTCTATTTGATTTTTTCAAATATGCTTAGTCATTGTGCTCTTTCCTTACCTAAAACCTCTCTTTCATTTCTTTGAGCATATTAATTCATGCTTATCTCATGTTCTGTGCCTGACTGATATCTTTGTGAGTTTGATTCAGCTATTTGATTATTCATTGCTTTATGGGTATGGCTCCTTGGTTCTTTGGATATTCTGAATTGTTGGTTGTGAATTTAGGTCCTTGGAACTTTATCTTTTAGAAATTTTGTGATTTATTTTGAAGGCAGATAACCTCCAAAAGGAATTTTATTTCCTTTTGGATTTTCATTTGTATTTGCCAGGTGCCTGGAGACACTAATAGCTTACTACCACCACTTTAACTTAAATTCTTTACTTATATATTCTCTGGATCTCTCAAGTGATGTGAATTTAGCTTACAAATCTGTGTGAGGACTAATCTATTTTTGTGAATACTGAGGAGACATTTTAACTTTTTTCCACCTAGTAGCAAGGTTGGAGGAAGACAGTTCTGCTTGTCTTTAGGGGATGAGTCTGGGTCTACCTCTCACCTTCACTTTGAAGCTGTAGTTGTGTGGGGTTCCAGCTTTATGAGAAGGTCTTCTATTAGACTCCCAGCTTGGGCAGTCCTTTGGGATTTGTCTCTTCTTCCCCATTCTTTGAGCTTTGAAAATAAAGCTCAAGTTTAGAAGAATTTAGTGTCTTGTTAACTCACTGATGCAACTAAAACATCTTTTAAATCTGACATTTCCGGTTGTTTTTAACAGCAGTGATGTTCAGGGAAATTATTCCACCATTCTGCCAGAAATACATCTTCCAAAGATGTTTCTGATCTCAAGTAATATATTGCCTCTATTACATGTTCCTCTCATGGAATTTAAAAAAGTCTTACCTCAAGGAAACAAAATTCCACTGATATGCTTTATTAGGAAACTGATGACATAGGTCATCTCTGTATTCTGAGGCAAAGTGGGAACTTGTACTTATCTAGTTCTCCATCAAGCAGTATTATTGTTTAATGCTAAACATCGGAACAAATAAAAGAAGAAATCCTCTTCGATAATAGTGATTAAAATTTCCTTTATCATTATTAAATTATGCATTTTTAGAAACTCATGAATCAGCCTTTGTTAAGTGGAAAAAATACTGCACGCTCTTTCTCATCATGTAAATATTAGAGGGCAAACAGTCTGTGGCATAAGATATAATATGTTAATAATCCAGGGCCTGGATCAGCTTATATTTGTATCAGATAGCACACATACAAAGAGTATAGCAGTGTTTTGCATAATGTATCTGTACAATAAATATTTGTCCAAAAAGATTCTCTTTTCTTTAGAAAAAGAAAAGAAACTTGTTTGAGAGAGAGAACTTGCAGTGAAAACATTTGGTGGGAAATCTTGCTTTAAATCATGATAGACTGAGTAAATAAAATGGGCATTTACTTGAGTTGGAGGAAATAAGGGAAATGGTTTGACAAGCAGACAGAGAGGGGTAACTCCTGAGCTGGGAAACACAGACATGAATAATGTAACCATTTGCATGGTAGATTTCTACATTAATGTGATAAAAATGGTAGTACAAGCCTGATTATTCTTCCCTAAATTATTGAATTCTACATAACTTTTACATAGAAGGAGACTTGGAGTTTTTATTTCTTTGTCTCCAATACAACCAGCACCATCTGTTTTTCCTCTTATAGCCATCTCGCCATGGCAACACATCTTGATTTACTAGCAAGATTGCAATTGTATGGCCAACTACATATAACTCTGTACTGCCAGCCATGAATCCAGCAATTTTCTTTTTCTACCTTGGCTTTCAGAGTCCCCCTCCAGTGGCTGCGTTGCTGCATTTTAGGGCACATCACAAGAGGAAAGAGTGTTTTTTAGTGAAAGGTGCCTTTTATCCCAGCAGCTGTCTCAGGGCTAGAAGGTCTCCAGCCGTTCTTTTGTGAAAGTTAAGACCTGGCTGGCAACTAAAAGTGTACACACTTGTCAAGAGCATTAGCTGAGACTTCAATGTATCAAACCAGACAAAAGAGAAGGAGAGCTGGCATTAAGTTCAGAAATAGCACGTTCCTTTTTCATTTGGTCCACCTCGTGCCATTCCCGAGTGGCGTGACGGTTTAATGAGACGTGGATACTTCTTTAGTCATTGAACAGTGACATCCTTAACAATGGAAATGTGAATGAATTGCTCACCAAGATTGGACTTTCTTTCATCTCTGTGGTTTAACTAAGAAGAGCTCGCAGGCGCTGCATTATGACAGATCGCCAATGCAAAGAAATCATTAAAACTCTTCATCAGGGGATTATTAGATGCATGTTGTGAACAGCTTGGAAAATTATAAACTGGTATTTTTCCAGTGGAAATCTGGAATCAGAATATTATTTTTATTCTAATAAGTACTAAATTAATCAGAATAAATCTTCAAATAAGCAAGGAACGGAAGACATATTGAGAAAGTAAAACACAGAAAATATCAGAACTGATTGTGATATGTTAATGTAGGTCAAACAATGTTCAGCAAGGTCCCCACTCTGTATTTCCTCAACAATTGTGTCTGTGGCTCTATAATATTTAGTACATGTTGAATTCAACAGTTTTATTTTGGGTAAATGAATGATGTCCTGGATCAAGGCATAGGGAACCTGATGGGAAGACCCATCTCCTCAACTACTTTGGTATTTTGCAGGTAGTAGAACTGATTGAAAACATTTGCAAAGAAATGTGATCAAAAAGATAGTTTTCCCACCCAAATAGAGTAAAGGTATAGCAAGTCTTTCCAAGAGAGATGTTACTCAAGCCAAAGACACAGGATCAAATAAAATGTACATGCCAAGCAATATCTCTGATATCAAGATTTGTCTACCAATATTTCAAGAATAAACATACTCTGAACATTTCCCACCTGACTTCTGCATCCAAATGTCTTCTTACTGAAACTACTGGAAAAGTGATGGGTTGGTTTTTACAATGATGTACCTCTGTTGTCTCTGAAGGCAACTCAACTTACAAACTTACTTCCAAAGGTCTCAAAACACCTGTTCAAATGTAAAAGTTTTCTGTCCTCTCTGACCTTTGTAGCATGAGTTAAAAGTTTGTAAGTCAGAAGCAAGCCCTATTCCAGCACCAAACACTCAAACAATGCAATACTAATTTCTCTTGGTTTTTAAGATTCTTCTCTTCTCTTCTCTTTTATAATAATTACTAAGGCACATATAGGCATCATTCCCACAGCTCCTTTGATTTTCCTCTTTGTCATGGCTCAACTGCACTGATATTTGGAAACGAACTAGTCCGTGGTTTAAACAACAACAGAACAAAACCCCTATGGCCATATAACACTCTGTTCAAATTACAGAAGCCTGAACAAAACAAGCCTGAGCTGGAGTGAAGTTAGGGACCCTAGAGACTCATCCTTTGCCTTTCCTTCCTCTGTCCCACGGCCCCATCCACCAGGGAGGAGCACCATTTGAAAAATACTAAAGTAGATGATGAAATTATATTCGCACATTCCAGGATAGCCACCGAAAGAAGTTTTCTCTTCTTTAAATCATCATTCACTATGGGGCTTTGCATAAACAACCCAATTCAAAAATGTTTGTCCTCTACTCTATGTCAAGGACTAAGGATGGGGCCAAAGTCCACCCAAAGCCCACAGTCAAGTTGAGGAGATGGGCAAATAAATCAGCCATACAAATACTGCAGAACAGTGAAGGGGAGAAATAGGAGAGTGACAGAGGTAGTATCGGAGACTCCCAGCAGATCATCAGTAGCTCTGAAGTACTTCTGGGACAACACAGTCAGGATTTATAAATAAAATAAGGAATTTACATTGTTCTCCTTGGCCAGCCAAAGATACATTTGACCTGTTCTTGTGCAAACTCACTCTCCTCCCCATCTTCCATACAAAGGAGGTACAATTCTAAGAATCTGTAAAAATCCCTTACAATGTATAGCACATCTAATTTTATGGGAACACATTAAATGCACCAAAGTCTTTTTATTTGTGGAAAATGCAATGCTCGTTTTTGCCTCAGAGAAGTTTAATAAATATGACTTTTACCTTGAGAACCTTACTCTTTGAAAATTATTTCTGCTCTCCATCTCTTGATAAACATTGTTTAAAGGAACTGTACAGAATGTCTCAAATTCTAAATTCAATTCAGTCAATGTCAGTGATGTTCCAGGAACCAATTTAGGCAACGCCAGAGATTAAAATACAAAAGGAGAGAAATCGCTGTTTTCTTAAACGGGCTTTAGAACCTAATAGGAGTCATAAGTCAAGTTCCTAAATGATGGAGCAGAATGAGATGAATGATGTAAGAGAGGTGAAAACCAAGTGCTGTCCTAGTTCAGGGAGGAGATGGAATTACAGCTTCTTGAGTGTTGTCCACATTTTTCAGAGGAAAAGGGGGAATTGGTATGAAAATGAAAGGGTAAACACCTTTTAAAGGCCATGGATTGACAGCAAATAGTGAATCATAGGAGAATGAGAAATATTTACCAACAAAAGTGACATGATTGGAGATACGAGCAAAAGGGCAATCAATGTGGACATGCAAACTATGATCGTAAGAGTTTCTAGTAACTTGTTGGTTTTCCACACTAGTTCTTACCTCACTACTAATAGCATTTGCTCCTGCTTTAATTCATATATGCATTCTTTCAATGAAAACATATTAAGTGGCGTGGTAGGCTCTAGAGGTACAAGGTGAGCAAAAGGAGACTCTTCTCATGAATGCTGCACTTCTAGAAACATGAGGATGCCACAAGGTAGACGTGCAGATGTGAGTGTATGTATGCATTTGTACATGTAAATATAATCTCTCAGATATTTGAATAAAATTAATTTAAAGACATTTATCTAGAAGTACAGATCAATTTAAGGGAGAAGAAAGAGTCAGAGATAAAGAGAGAGAGATAGAAACTGGTAGGGGAAGACTGGGAGAGAGAGACAAGAAGAGGGTCCATCTGGATAAAGGAAAGGAATCAATAGGTTAGTCTCAGGAAAATAGAATTTGTTCATCATCAGTCAAACTATTTCAACACAGACTCATGTTGTCAAATTTCTGAACAAAATTTTTCCTTCTCAGGTGAAAATGCAAAAGGTTAAAGTGACCATATCAGCTGCTAGCTGGTTTTACCTAGTAACATTATTTTCAAACTTAAAGGTTGTAGGCAGAAAGATGAAGGGACATACCTGTTACTGAGGCTAGATTTTATACAAGATGAAAACAAAGACATGATTTTACTGGGTTTTACCCTGAGAAAACCATAATTCAAAAAGAGATACATACCACAATGTTCATTGCAGCTCTATTTACAACAGCCAGGACATGGAAGTAACCTAAGTGTCCATCAACAGATGAACGGATAAAGAAGATGTGGCACATATATACAATGGAATATTACTCGGCCATAAAAAGAAACAAAATTGAGTTATTTGTAATGAGGCGGATGGACCTAGAGTCTGTCATACAGAGTGAAGTAAGTCAGAAAGAGGAAAACAAATACTGTATGCTAACACATATATATGGAATCTAAAAAAAATAAAAAGGGTTCTGAAGAACCTAGGGGCAGGACAGGAATAAAGACGCAGATGTAGAGAATGGACTTGAGGACACGGGGAGGGGGAAGGGTAAGCTGGGACGAAGTGAGAGAGTCGCATGGACATATATACACCACCAAATGTAAAATAGATAGCTAGTGGGAAGCAGCCGCATAGCACAGGGAGATCAGCTCGGTGCTTTGTGACCACCTAGAGAGGTGGGATAGGGAGGGTGAGAGGGAGACACAAGAGGGAGGAGATATGGGGATATATGTATACATATGGCTGATTCACTTTGTTATACAGCAGAAACTAACACATCATTGTAAAGCAATTATATTCCAATAAAGATGTTAAAAAATAAATTAGAAAAAAAAAAACTTAGGTAGTACAGAGGCCAAAAGAAAAGGAGGGCACTGGGGAACAGACTACCCAATTGGATTGAAAGATGTGGGAGTTTTGCTGCACTTCATGTGATAAAGGGAATTCCTAACAGCTTTTTTACTGAGTGTCTGGATGAGGACAAGAGCTCTTCCTTAAGGGTCCTGTACGTTTCATCAAACTTTAGGGAATACTATAGAGTTTACAAGAAAAATGAGAGCACTAACATAATCTATAAAAATTTATTCATCTTATAGTTAATGAAATGTTTTCAAAATCTGTTTAATTTCTCTAAAAGGAGTCTTAGGTAGAGTGGACTTTTGCAATTAAATATGTGGAGGGAAGCACAAATAGTGTCTAACAATAGTAAAATATTACTCTTGTGGTTTCTCTTTTCCTATAATTTGTTGGAAACTGTTTCATAAGAAAGGAACACTTTTTAAGAGGAAGTTAAATCATCTATAGTCTACATCTTGACTAGCTTACAGTTCTCTTTCCCACGTTCCTTTCTGTTATTTGTCTATTATTTGTGTATATTAAAAATTGTAAACACACAAAAGTGCATGGTTACATCCAGTGTTTTTCACTTAACATAATAGAAAATTTTCCTGTTATTAGAGTTGTTGCAACCATAATTTCCCCAGGTACATTTTATTCCACCAGGGTGACATGCTGTCATTTACTTTATATTTTTATTCCAATGGGAATTTTTTTCACTAACGTGCATTGAGCACTTACAGGTGCCAGTTGCTCTGGGTAGCATGTGGACCCAGGGATGAATGGGAGGCAGAGCTGGTCCTGGAGCAGCACGAGGACCCCAAGCAGAGGGGCGCCAGGGTGCTCTGATGGCAGTGACCCCCGGCTGGAGGGAAGGGCTGAACTGAGTCCTGACAGGGAGGTAACAGATTGGAAACTGTAAAACTATTTCTTCAGCATTACCTTCCTTAACAAATGTTCCCAAGTCCTGCATTTGTAGTTCAGCAAAATGTGAACTATGTTTCAAATAGTAAAAGGCTGAACATATTTTCAGCTCATTTATTAAAGCTCAACTTTAACCGTAGCAGGTTTACTTTGCAAACTCCTGAGGAATAAAGGGATTATCAGAAAAATAGGAATCACCTTTTGGTCACTGCAGAAATTCAATTTCTGTTCACGTACATCCAGGTTAAAGCATAGGAGTGGACGGTTGGTACAAGATGTACAACCCAAGGGATCACAAACCAACGGAGGTTGTGTTTTTATCTTCAGCTTTAATTAAAAGATTTCGAACACAAGACTTCGTATATTCAAAGTGTGGGATGTGGACCCACAGTATCACAGCACCCGTGAGCTGGTCAGTACTGGTGAGTACTGCAGAATCCCAGGCCTCACCGAGAGCTACAGAATCTGAACCCACATTTTAACAGGATTCCCAGGGGACTTGTGTGCACATTCAAATCTGAGAAGCAGTGCCTGAGAGACCACCTTCCTCGTGACCGACTGCCACGCTGTGTGCCAATCCCTGTGGCCATGGAAACAGTCAACCCGGGACTCTCCTTGCAGCTTGAAGCCCAGTGATAGCTGACCCTTCGTACCGGGTTTGCTTCTGGGTGATCAGAGAAGCAGTTCTATCACGTGTTTAGACCATCACTGAGCTGGTGGCCAGGGGCCCTGAAATTCTACACGCATTTTAAAGCCAATCCAAACAATAGAAATGTAATCACTAAAGTCATGAAACGCAGCCTTCTGTTCTCCTCACCACCAGCCTAGTGGCCTCTGAGTTTTCCCTTCCGATGAGAAATGAATAAATAGGAAAAAGCCCCTGATTGTCAACTGAGGCTGCCATAAGCCAGGGACTTATTTTTACTAAGTATTAATGATACGCCTCCTGGGAATTCCCCAGCAGTCCAGTGGTTAGGACTCCACGCTTCCACAGGTTCGATCCCTGGTCGAGGAACTAAGATCCCGCATGCCGTGCAGTGTGACAATAAATAAACAAACAAACAAATAAATAAATAAAATGCCTCCTGATACAACATTCTTTTAGTTACCTTTGCTTTTGGCAAACACATACAGGAGAAAATCGAACCTCTGAGGCCTGGAGGGAAGGAGATATGGTCCCATGTTAATAACCCACCAGGAGCTACCAGAGAGAGACAAACCAACAGAGACCTCTCCAAGGACAGGGGTGAAGTCACCATGCAACCAGTGTTAGAAAATTCAGGCAACTCCGATCATTAGGGACACTAGCAAGTCACTCAAAATGTATCTGAGCATAGCTGCTGCTGGTGCCATCGTGGGGCACAACTGTAACTCATTAACAACCTCCCCCTGGTCTGACTTCTTCAAACGAGTCCCTCAATCCATCTTTAGACCTTAGATACCAATGATGAAAAGGGCTGTCTCTGATGGAGGCTCAGCTGCACCAGATCTTCACAAATCCACTTTCCTCCCAGGCATCAAACACCAGATAATAGAATATTCATTGTTCATTTAAAACCATATGCTCCATTGGCACAAATCCCATCGTTCAATATTTAAAGCTGTGGTGGATCCCCTGACATCCGCTGTCAGAATCCTCAGGATAGCGTGTAACGGCAAGACTTAAACATCTACTATTGTATTTCCTTTTGTTACCTTTTCCAACGTTTTATAAGCTTATGTTTAAATAGAATGAAATTATAGAAAATATTTCACCCAGAGGCAATCCAGAGACTTCTGATTTAAAATAGTGTCTGGTTCATACTCATGACACGGCCTTTTCGAATTCATACAGTGATTATGATGAAGACACCAAAACAGTGAAAATTCAGAGAAGTGCAACACAGACAAAGGGCCAAGTACAGAATCTGGGAGAAATAATCACTGGTACAACTGGGTCCAAAAGCACAACTAGTACCCATTTGTGCTTTGTTATTTGGAAACCATGCAAACCTGCAATTGTGGGTATAGATACCCAGATGCTACTACTCGCAATCACCTCAGTATCTCACCATGTGCTCCTGAGAGCCGAAATGCAAGATTCAAAGCAACTCTGAAACTAGCTTCTGCTTTCTCAGGTAGACAATGTAAAGCATCAGCTTTGCCACCATCAGTGCTTTTTCCTACACCCATTCCAACTACCATGCTCAGAAAATGACTGGGATTGCAATATGAGTGGTCTGATGAAGGTCTCTTGTACCTTATCCTCTAATTCTGAGATGGATATGGGCATGAGAGTAATGCATTAACCTGCTGTAGACAAAAGTAGGAATAGGACAAGCCCCGGAAGCAGTGCATGCTGGGGAATGTAGTTTTTCTACATAGACTGTCAGCCATCCAGCAGCAAACAGCCTGTCTGCTTGCAAAAAATCAGGTTTGGATGAGTGTTTATGCTCAAGGAAATATACGTTAAAATAATAATTAGTAATTTGGATTGCTCAGATTGGCAAAACATTTAAAGGCTGACAATATTCAGTATTGGTGAGGGTGTGGAGAAACAGGCATGTTTATATATTTTTGGTATAATTTATACTGCCTTTTCGGAAAGTAATTGGACTTCCACTAATTGGATAAATATTCATATATCCTTTGATTGAATAATTTTACTTCTAGGACTCTATCTGACTAAAAAGACATTTTGCTCACATATGCAAAATGCTTTGTGTATATAAAGATACACACAGCAGTGTTGAGTATAATAGTACAAAAACTGGAAACAAAGTTAAGTGTCTGTCATTTGAGAAATTTTTACATAAATTATTGCATATCAATCCCATAAGGTCATTAGAAAGAATAAGATAGATTATATTCACTTAGTTAAAAGATGTGCTCAGTGCAAGTGACCTAATTTAAAAAGTAAGTTGTGGAATAGTATCTGTGTTATAGTTTTATCTAAGTAAGAAATTTGAAAGGTTGGTGTATACACCTATTTATTTTAGTTTGCCTAATCTTTGGATCTTAGGAAATGTGTGCTTTATATAAATGTTATAAATAGTGTAATGCATGGGGGGTGTGGGAAAATATACAACCAACTTTAAAGAAGCTAAACCTTGAGGAACCTTATTTCAGGGAAAGATAAGGCTGAAAAAGGAATCCTAATTATTTGTGCTCTATAACTCTATGTATCTATATTTTTCAAATGAGCCTTTAATACTTTTGTGATGAAAAATAAAAAATAACGCCTTAAGGAAATATAAAAGTATAAAGTTGTAAAGTGGTTATGTCTGAATATTCAGATTCTGGGTTTAAATTTCTTATATATTTCTGTATTTTCCAAATTTTCTATAGTGAAGACATAATATCATTGTAATCACAAAAAGAATCTTTTAAATTTAGCATGCCAATTTTGTTTCTATCATCATAGTAAAGAAGAAAAAATAACTTGGAAAAAAGCACACAAATATTAACAGTAATTCCCTTTGGTTAATGACACCCAGGATAATTTATTTGGTGTGCTCCTATTTCACTGCAATTAAGACATTTTCTATATGTTATAGTTTTGCACTGATAAAAAATAAAAACAAAAAATAAATGAAAACCTTCGAAACTCTGGGAGATGCAGGCCAAAACAGTTATACATTACCAGACACCTAAAATGGAAGGAATGTCAAAATGGAAAAAAGAATTAAATTCAGGAAACCAGTTTGAGATGTCCAGTTTTCTGTGTACCAAGGATGTTACATATTGGCAAAGACTTTGCCGAAGTATCTAATTAAAGAGCCTATATAAAGCAGATAAAAGATTAGCATTTTCTCTGGGTGCTAAAAGTATGGTGCCCAGGAACTGTCGCATTCTAGACCAATGTGACAGACAATTCCGGGCATTTATGGCCATGCGTGCTCAAACCCCATCTGCGATTCTACTAATCCCAATAGGGCTCTGCAACGTTGTCAACGGTGTCTCCTATGGGGCCCTCAGAGGCAGTGCCACCTCTGAACCACTGTTTATATAGAAACTGAGGGCATGGTCCATAGAGTGAAGTTTCTAGAATTCTCCTACATGCTCCTTCTGGAACAGGCATGGAAGGAAAATGACTGATCTCTAAATTCTCTAGACATTAAAGGAGCAGGGTGGACCAAAGGAAGGCTAGTAGCCTGGAACGCTAGCAAAAGCCAGCAGGCGACAAACTGGTTCAGAAAAACGACACGAGTGTGGAACAAGCAGCATCACCGGTAATCTCAGGTAACAAGATGGTTTGCTACAGAAGAAAGCAGGCTGATGGCCACACAGAAACTTTTCTTCTAATGTATGTCTTTGCTGAAGAGATCACCTGTTCAAGTATGAGTCATCTCACAGAGACTCTCAATGGTGAGAGTAAAAACTTGCCTGTTTAACTACATGCAAAATATTACATGACGTTTAGGTGTATACACTTACTGAAAATAAATAGGAAAGCAAAGGACAGAGGAAGTAACACTGGAAAGGTTCATGAAGAACATTTAACTGTTCACTGAGGGTTCTTTCTAAAGTTTGGTAGTGGGTGTATGGGTATATACAAAACTTTTTTTTTTTGAACATAATTCCATGTGCTTTGAATACTGCAAAAATCATTGAAAATTAAAGCACTTAGACTCCAGATCCCCTCCCTCACTCCATGCAGCAGAATGACTGTCCCTTCTCAATTCTGGTAGAAGATGAAACATTTATCCTTTGGAGATGATGACAAAATTTAGACTGGGTAACACAAAGTCTTATCAGGGGCAAGGCTCCTGTAAAGAAAACCAGAGGTCTGAAAATCCACAAACCTGATATTACAAACTACCACTTCCCTAGTTTTCTTCCCAAGTGGGGTCTCAGAACAGTGGGAGCTGGGGCTTCACTCTCTGGGCAAGAGTCTCTCTGAGGGATTTGACCAGACCAAGAGAAAAGATCCAGCAATGCAGCCATCTGGGTCTTCCCCCAGGGTAACAATCTGGCCAGATAACTTTATAGTAAAGTCCAACGGCAGTAAGACCCACCCACATGCATGGAGATTTGTATTAGCTTGCTCTGAAGTGTGAGCTGGCAGTCAAGGATCATAACGCATCTTTAACATAAAGGACTTCAAAAAATTTTTAAAAAGTAACTCAGAAGAAAGAAACAGCATAGAGAGAAGAAAAGTCCACAGTCATAATATGAAACAACCCAAACCTATCATTTATATTCTTAGAGACAGAGAAGAAGATAACATTTATAAAGCAAGAATAGGATGCACTAAGGAGGAAGCACTAGCAACATAAAAAAGAACTTTCAGAAATTTAAAAACATAGCAGTAATAGAAAACTAGGTAAGATAACTTTGAGAAAATATCTCAGAAAATATAATTAAAAATAGGACGATAGGAGAAAAAGGATGAGAGATACAATATCTAAATAATAAGAATTCCCAAAGAAACAACAACAAAAAACCCAAAGTAATTTAATAAAATTTCTCAGAGCTCAAGAACAAGTTTCCAGATGAGAGATCCTCCTCTCCAATCAAGGGCTCAGCACAATGGATGAAAATTACCCTAACAAGCTACATTTCAGAACACTGGCTAGAAAAAGAAGGTTCTATTCTTCTTCTTTTTTGAGGGAGGGAAGATTATATAAACATACAAAGGATGTAAGCTCACAATGCCATTGGACTTCAAGTTCATTTATGTTGTCAGAAATGACAGGAATTCCTTCTTTTTGAAGGCTGGATAGTACTCCATTTGATATATATATATATATATATATCTCATTACTTCTTTCACCCTGTTTTTCAGGAATCCACTGGAGGAAGTGCTTTGCCATAATAGAGAGTCAACAAAAATGTAACAGAGATTTAGACAATAGGAGATTCCATATAGAAATAAGACCAAAACAAAAAACAAAAAAAACCCAAACACCCATAATGATGGTTGAGGAGGCTCTTCAGATGACAGCAGCAAGAGTAAGACCAGACAGCACCCAAGCTGGAGGGCTCTGAGAGAGATGTCTCCAAGATAAATGTGATAGAATAACCAATGTGTTGAAACAGATGGATTTACACTATGGAGGAGAGTTGGGGAGTTAGAGACAGATATATAGAAAATTAATAAGCAAAAAGATAAGATTAGAAGAATGGAAATCTAACTGTAGTACACTACATGGCTCACTTACGAACAGTGCTTATATAATGATGTAACCACCGAACCCTGATCCATCCACAAATTGTGATTTATTTATACTTGGTAAATGGTGGGAGGTAATTATGAGGGTGAGGATGGGGTTGAGAGCGGTGGGAGATAATGAAAAATACTAAATCTCCTTCTTTCATGGTGGATATTTAATCGCCAATTGCTTTAAGCTAAAAAAATCAACCAGAATCAGCTCAAGCATGCTATTGAGTGATTTGGAAATAAATACCAAAAGAAACAATTAGAAGAATTATACACTTTCCTTTTGAGAGCAGGAATTAGGAACAGGGGTCAGGCAAGAGACGGATATTTTTCAATGTTGTTGAACTAGTTGATTGTTAAATTATATGAATGTATAACTTGGATAAAAAATAACAAGAAAACGTAATAGTCGTTATATAGTTCATAATAGGGTGTTCTAGTTCTTCTTGACTGAAAGCTGACACATTTATTAACACAAAATAAAGCAATGTGTAGACCATTTTTTGCCTTTTGTTTCGAATGTGATTGACTGACATATACGACATACATTAAAATGTTTACGTCAAAAAAAGTGAAAAAAATGCACGCAGGTTGTTTAATGTCTTTCTGTGACTGATCAAAAGAAACCCTTTGAATCTTTTTAAGATTTGCACACAATATACCTCTAAGTTTCGTGATTTACAGAAAGAGTCTGTGACTACTGCCCAATTTCATACTGCAGTAAAGCTGAAATAAGTGCCTATACTTGTTTTCTGCCAGTTTTACAACCGGTTTTTTAGATGTTTCAGGTACAGCCTTTAGTTTTCCTTCAGTTTGGGATATTTACATTTTGCTGTTCCCGTAACTTTATCTTTGATGATTCATTTATTCCCACTGAGTTATCATTCAAGAAACTAATTCTTCAGGATGTTACATTTGTAAACTGATGCTGCTAATTTTGCACTCAAGGTCAAAAGGAATTAGTGATCGGTTTGGATAGTTCTGGAGCCGATGTAAGAATGACATACATGTTTCAGGACAGATGCACAGGAATCAGTAGGTAGAACAAGGAGCCCCACGAATATCATTTGCTCAACAACCACTGAAGGCCTCTCCGGAGTCTCACACCACTCTAGGTGCTTGGAAGATAGTGGGAGTAGATAAACAAACATATATTCAGTATTCACGACAGTATAATGGAAAATGAAGGAGGGTATGGGGATAAAGTGGTAAGGGAAATGTTGTTGTATATTTCATTACCTGCTTAAATATTTGTGTATCAGTTCAATTTCTCAAAATTAGTATAAGTAGAGATCCACTAGAATTCAAGGTAGTAGGAAAAATGCTTTATAGAAAATGTGCTACGTCATGTAGAGGAACATAATGATGGCACAGGAATACAGAAATCAACAGTAATTTTAACTGAGACCACAGAGGCTGAAATTATATTTAGTGCTTTGGAGCATCTGAAATTTGTCACTAATAGAAAAATCCTCCTAAAACATGAACTCCAACGGAATCAGTTTTGTGGCTGAAAATAAGTAATGTAAATTTCATGGCAATACACACTCTGAAACCACTTTCTTTTGGAACTCTCTTTAAGATTTATTGTATAGGAAAAAAAAGACAACTATAAAGTTACTTCATAATAGGAACTACCTCTGCCAATGACATGTTTAGTGATCAAGCCAGACCTACAATTTTCTGAAGTTCCTCAGGGCTCTATTTTCCTACCCCTTCTCCCTGTGCTCTGACACCTGCTTTCCGTCAGTGGAAGCAGCTCCTGGAGGAGACCCTGGACTCAGGGAGGCTGGGCTGTAATCACAGTTGCCATCACTACGAGGTGCGGTACAAAGACCACATAGCTCTGTCCTTGAACTTGGCTTCTCTGAGGTTGTGTCAACAAGTGAAAATTATCCTGCACTTCAGCAAATGCATTGTTGAGTAGGAGTATCTTTCAAAAGCAACCTGATCAAAGATGCCCCAGAAAGCAGAAGTCAACTCTCAAAGTTACCAGCTTCACTTCATAGCGACTAGACTCTTGCACGTTTTCAAACAGGATTTATCTTCTGAGATTCCTAAGAAAGTCATAACTACAGTCGTCCCTCAGTATCCAAGGGGGATCGGTTCCAGGACCCCTGCCCACGGGATCAAGTAGTAATGTAGTATTTATTGAAAAAAAAAAATCCGCATATAAGAGGACCCGCACAGTTCAAACCCATGTGGTTCAAGGATCAATCGAGTCTCTATGAAACTGCACACTAACGCTCAAAGGAATTGCTGATTGAGAGCTGCTGGATGAAAAATATAAAAGAGGGAAACTGGTGAGAGCATTACTAGATATAATAAGATGCAATTAGGGAGAAGTGGCCAGGAGTATATGAAGCCAAACTAAGAAAAAGAGAGTCTTCCTGGTGAGTGAGACTGGAGAAGAATTTGTTTCTAATCGAAGCCTTCTTATTACTCGTGGCACCTTAAAAAGATGCTGAACACTTTACAGCAGTGGCAGCACCAAGGGTGAGGTGCTTTAGAACCCCAAGAACTTCTACTGGTTTCCTCTCCTAGCCAACATGAACAGAGAACTAGGTAAGTGGAGAAAAATCATATAGAATATAAACAAAGGTATCTTTTAAAAAAACTTTGCCGGTACACTCTAAGTAAAATGAGTGTATTTACTTGACAAATAGAACTTCAAAACAAATTCCTTATCTCTTCCTTCCAAGTAGATTGTTGTCCCTGGGCCCCAGTTATATAGAAATTCTGAAGCAGCCCCTGGACATACTAGCATTTTGTCTCCATTTGAAATGTGCCCTACCCAGAATTTATTCTAAAGTACAGGCATAAGGTAACGATTCATCTTTTCTTTCTCTTTCCCGAAATGCTGTAGTGCTTATTGCAAAACCCAGCTTTTGAGTATGTGCTGCCATGTATGCATGTTCTTGTTCCCGAATGAGATGGGCCCCCTTTCTGATGATTACTGCTGGCGTTTGGATCTTCTCTCTCCTGCTGGGAAGGCAGAACTCAGCGATGCTGAACTAAGTTCACAAATCACATTTCTTCCTCTGTGAGCATCGGGAATATTATTGGAATGTAGGCTGAGAATGGTTTGGACTGTATATAAAATGTATTTCAGTTTGGGAGAAATGAACGGAGGTTTATTGCCACTATTCCAATATCACTTAAGAGAATGTGAGCAAGTTACCTCTCTAAACTCTGCTTCATTTGTCAAAAGAATTTAATTCAGGAGACAAGAAAAAGTAGCGACTGTTTCAAGAGGGTTTTATAGGTTCTTCCAGAGACAGTTTCATGGTCACAGAACCTCTTCCTGCCATGTTTCTCCAGGCCTGGCCACATGTGCCCATGGATCCACCACTTAGAACGTCCAGGAAACACCCACTGCTGTTCTACTGGTCCCCTTACCCAATTTCTTCCAAGAATATGCTAACAGCAAAAGCAATTCAGTAAATCCAATTGATTAGGTTCCATAACAGGACATATATTAACATCACTGTTAAATTTATGCTCGACATGCTAAGTGTTTAATAACTGTTCTGTATGTTTATGCCTTAAATATATATATATATATATATATATATATATATATATATATATATATATATATATTTCAGATCTAGCAGGGAAAGCAACTGAGTCATGCTTCCCTTCTCTTCTTCAGTTAGAAACCTGGCACCATGGGTGTTTGCAGCCTTGCTTTCTGAAGGCGTTATAATGATAAATTGATTTTTAAATGAAATTTACTCTTAAAATGTCATAAACATTCTTTATCATGTTCCAAATGGCTCCACTTATAGGAATGCTCCCAAAATACTTAGGGACATTTTCTTGAAAATATTAATGCATGTCCAAGAGAACTTAATACACACACACACACACACACACATATATATATAGATAGATAGATAGAGAGAGAGAGAGAGGTAGATAGATATAGATTTACAGATTCATAGATATGTGTGCCTATACCTGTGTATACACATATGACATATGTCATATGACTTGTATATGACGGAAGCAGCACATACACTGTGACATATGTTACTAGTACTTCAATAAGATGAGCAGTAGTATAGATTTAACTCAGTGCTCATTTGTTAGCTCTATCAATTTTGGATGCAAAGAGGAATCACTCAGTGTTAACTGAATGGTGGTAATGACTCCATAAAGACAGTCTAATTCCAAGTATTATAAATAATGCTACTCGTAAACAAAGCATGCACACAATCAAATCAATTTGAATTTCAATATACAGCTGCAATGAGTGGAATGTTATTCGTCTAGCTGTGTTTCACAAGAAGCTGCTTATGAATACTTCCTTTGGGACCATTCTGTGGTACTTTCAGAAAATCAGAAAACATACAAAGAAAGAAACAACAAATGGAATGTTATTACATCTCTGCCAGGAAGAAAGAAGAATTTTCCTGACAGGGAGAGGCAGCCACGTGGAAGTAGAAAAATAGAGGTATCTGTTAGACCAGTGGTTCTCAAAGTGTGGTCCAGGAGCCCTAGCATCAACAAATGGAACTTCTTCTAACTTCTGCTAGAAATAGAAATGCCTGGGCCCCACCCCCTTCTTGGGTGGTGCCCAGCACCCTGTGGTGGCAAAAGCCCTCCAGGTAATCCTGACATATGCTAAAGTATGAACACTGCTGTGTTGGGCTACCAGTGATAAGAAACAGCTGATGACTTTTACAGTTCACATGTGAGACTCGTCCTATGTCAGTTTTAGGGGTTTGAAAAAAATACATTTAATTATGATCAAAGTGACATAATTTCCAACTACTAAATGAAGTGTGGGTTGGGGTGATTTCATAACTCAGCAATATCCACATTGTGAAAGAGAAGCTGCACTACAGAGTCCGGCCAGAGGGGGAGCTGGTCTACTTATCAGTGTTCCTGTTGGCTGGTCTTTCTTCAAAGGGGTCCGCTGTTCCATCCCACCCGGCCTGGGTCGCGCTGGCCTTCAAAGAAAGCAACTCCTCCCATACACGGTTGTTGTTTAGCTTGGAGCCGAGCTTCCTGAGCACACCCATTTGAACACACATATTGGAATCAGCCTACTACGGGGGAAGAGCTTTCATTTCATGACCATGGTGCTTAATAGAGCGGCAGATGCAAGGCAAGAAAGTCATCAGAGACTAAAGAGAGCCGCAGAAAACTCAGGAGCTGGGCCAAGCTCCACCCACCTTTCTCATTTTCATGAAGTTGCCGTGGCGATGATGATGCCCCCTGAGGGCACAGACCATCATTGCTGGGGGACCAGCAGGGCCCTCTGCGGACCCCTCACTCTCCAGAGCACTCCCGTTCTCAATTTCAATCTGCCGTCTTTCTTTCGTGTCTAAAACCTGGTAAATTTAGATGATATTACAGAATAACTGAATCACTTTGCTGTACAGCAGAAATTAACACAACGTTGTAAATCAACTGTATTTCAATAAAATAAATTTTAAAAAATCTAGGCATAATTACCATTCGTGGGAATATAATGTGAACTACCGATTTATACATATGGACTTTTTCTCTCTATATAAGTAATGATCAGGGTCTCAAAGAAAAGGGAAAACAATTTAAAAAGTTTAAGAAGCTCCAAAAAATCATCTATAAAGGAAAAAAGCTGTGGAGAGAAGGAGGAGATTTTACTGAGGTTTCAAAATGGAGAAACTCTGTCCCCCAAATGTAATTATGTTCCTCAGAGAATGATTTCCCCCATCCAAACATCCCAAAACACTTGTTTGGGAGGTGGAATCTGAAGATGACCATATAAGGGTCTCCCAGCTCAGGGGGCTAAGGTGACTCCAAGCTAAATGAGAAAATAGGAGAATTTATTTATTTATTTTTGGTGTCACCATACGGAATTCCAATCTAATTTTCCCAATTTGTTCCACTGCAGCTGGGCCATGCTATAACATACTCTCCCGAAGGTAACAGCTGTTAACAGTTCTAGTTATTACACGTAAAAATTCCATCTTTTTACATTTTTTTTCCCTTGAGATAATCACACTTTAACAGGGTATAAGTTACATTTTCTGTGGAGACTTTCCTGAACAAACTATAAATTGCAGCTCCCTTGCCAAACTCCTCTTTTATTTCTTATTTCTCTTCTCTTACGGCACATTTCATCACTCCAAAATTACATATTTTATGTTTTTATTTGAATTATTTTTTGTCTCCCCCACTAGCACGTCAGAGATTTTTGTTTGGTCAACTGTTGTATCCATAGTGCTTAGGACAGTGAGTGACACAGGGTAGACACTGAAAGATTTGCTGAAAGAATAAATAAATGAATATTCTAGGTGGTGATAATTCCTAGATCTAAATGCTGACTCAACTGTGCTAGAATGTAAAGCACTGAACACAATGGTGATATGGGATGTGAAGTAGGGGTTTTCATACACAGGCCCTCAAATCTCACTACCTCCATCAATTTGGACACTTTACCTAGAACGAGGAGACTCCAGAAACTGCTGGGGAGAGCTGCCACAGTCAGGCTACTCTAGGAAACTTCCTCGCAGAATGGAATTGAAAGGCAGAGCCAGACCACTAAGTGATTACAACCATACTGACTTCTAATTGGACTCACTACCAAAATATTTCCAATATGGTGTTCATCCAGAGATGCTGAAATGCTGACACAAACACACACACTACAAAGCTATGTATCATCACAAAACCAATGCAAAATGCTGAGCCTGCCTGCCAGGGATGCTAATTCTTCAAAAGATTAGCTTCCTAGCTCTATGAAAACATGGATAATTATAGCATGATGTTTATTATGCTGTAGCTAGCAAAGCACACATTCATTATAATGCAGTTTCCTCCCCTTGGGGCTTCAGTGCAAATATAGACGTTATACTTTGGAAAGGATCATGAAGGCACAGAGCCTCAGTCTGGGGGATTAAGCAGGGGATGCTTGGCAGAACTGACCGCAGCCTTGGCGTGGGTGAGTGGCTTTGTCTCTCTGCCAGGCCTTGATGTCACCTCCTGATGCCACGAGGCTGGACTTCCCCTTCAGCTAACAGTCATGATCAGTGTGATGACAAGGTATATGCGAGACGATCATCTCATTTCTCAAGGATGTTACTGACAAACAAGAGTTAATAGAGCCAGACTGAGCCGTGATCACAAAAGAAAGCATCAGATCAGGTGTGTTAACCAAAGAACAGATGCCAAAGATAGAAGAACGTGTCCACTGGGTCTCACAAGTAAATTCTAAATGACAGAGTGTTTCCCCAGACACGCGGAGGTGAGGTGTCTTCAGTCCCTGCTTCCTTACTGTCATCTGAGGGGACTGAGCAGTCATGAGACACTTGGCAGGATGCACAGCACGCAGGGCTGATCCGGACTTCCAGGAGGAAGCGTGATTTGTGCAGCTGAGAGCAGCTGTCCCACCAGGAACGTGGGCAGTGATGCACGTGCCCAGCCGTTCAGAATCTGGCTATTTCCCTTCAATCTGTCTGCTCCTCTCCAATCAGACCAGGCACCATGTGAGCAGGTGTTGGGAGAAAAACACCACCAGCTGGTCATTAACTTCAGACCATCTCTAGGTCAATGCATCTTAAACTACTTGGTGGGTCTTTGTATTCCTTTATTGTTTTACTCAGAAAAAAATGATACGCCACCTACTCTGCATCAGTGAGTGGGCTGGGGATGCAGGACGTCATGATCCCTGTCCTTGAAGAGCCCAGGACAGTTGGGAAAACTGACTTGTGATTTAAAAATATAAAAATAAAAGACCCAGTGGGCTGGGAGTGCAAGGAGGGAGCAATGAAGACTCTCTAAGTATGAAAGGAAATAACTTATGAAACATGGATAGAATTCATATGATGCTTTAAGGATAGATAGGTAAGGACCATCCCACGAGACATGTTAGGCAGATTTAGTAGAGTGTGGTGTGCTGAACAAGATAGAAAGAGATGGAAAGACAAAAGGCACCTAACATGCATAATCACCTAATGTGCGTGACGTACTAACGCGACAGGAGGAACCGTCAGGTATCTGGTGATCTGTGGGTGTGTTCGTTAGGGGTGCTTGTTATTGCATCCCACAGAGAGACCGCATGCTTTAGGCTCAGAAACTGTCTATCTCTGGCCCCCTGAGTCTGGTCCTCATAACTGCACCCTCAGTGAGGAAGGCTGATGTGGCAGACAGAAGATATGAATGGGACGCAAACCAGGATTCTTGAAGTGTGGTTCCTTATTGAAGTGAACAGACTTTTCTTAGGTGGTGAAGGACTGAATTTAAACAAAACTCAAAACCAGAAAATGGAGAGTTGAGAAAAAAGCAGAACGCAATACTGTTTGCATTTTCTTACACTTTAAGGGAGTTTATTTGCAGAGGAAAACAATTTTCTAAGTTGTTTTAATAATTAGTCTTTCTAATCCAAGAACCAACAGCAGCAGCATCAATGAAGAGCATCACGTTCTGCTCTGAATTCACATGGTCATCAGACATCTGCCAAGATACCAGCTCTTAAGGTCATAAGATAAAGACCTAACTTTAAAAGTTCCTTGAGTTTGGTTTGTGGTTGAGCTTAGACTCTCTGGCCTATTTAATGGAAGTCATGCAAGAAGTATATTTACTACAGAAACTTGTCCAAGAGTTTGGGACAGAGAGGTAGAAACAGAAAATGGTTCCAGCGTCTGAGTCACGTTGCAGGGTCACTTCCTGTCCAGGAGTAACCGACTCTCTTGAACTTGCCTAATCATTCCCTCCCCCCATTTCACTGTTCAGTTATTGTTCCATTTGTTTGCAATCCTAAGTTCTATGACTTTACTGTAAGCCATCTCAAACCTTTTTGAATGTGGTGAGTCAATGCATTTAATAAAGGCAAACTAGTCAGTGCAATGTCATCAGAGCAGGGCTACAGCCAAACCGAGTGAAATCTGGACTGGCTGGTGCTAGAACTTGTAGAAGAAGCTTCTAGCATCACTACCAAGATTGTGGGATTTGTTCACTTCATAGGAAAACATCAAGAGCTCAGCTTGACACTTCTGACTCCAGTGCTTGTTCTGTACGTGGGTTACAACTCTCATCAGCCCTCCAGCCTGTACTGAAAGTGTAAGAGGATGTGTCTACTCTATTCTCACAGTAGGAGGCAGAAAGGAGCAACGTGTCACTAAGATTTGTCTAGAGTAACTTGAAGTTCAACTACAGAAGGCGTTAGTGGGTTTTGGGTAATTTTTTTTTCCTTTTCAATTAAAGAAATTTCAAGGTTATCATGTAAGAATGCCACTCTCACTTGCATCCTGATTTGCCTTCTTGGATAGCAGAGAAAAAGGCTGAATTATAGGAAGAGGCCAAGAACCATATTCAACCCTAGGTATGCCCGTGGGAGTATGTTTAGTATGTGGACCTTACCTGCTGTGTATGATAAAGGAGAAGTAGTTTAGAACTTCTGGGCTAGCAGAATGAAAATGGGCCTTGCTATCAGACAGTCCTGTTTCTAATCCTGCCTCTGCCACTATGACTTCAGTCAAGTTACTTAGCTTCTCTGCACCTTGGTTTTCTTATCTGAAAATTGGGAAAATGGTAGCTACCATTTAGTGGGATAAAATGATATAAAGTGTAGGCACTCAATCTATGACTTATTTCCTCTTCATTCCTGAAGTGTTCTGAACAATTACTATACAAACTAGGAAGTTTTTGGTTGCAAATAACAGAAGAGCCAACTCAAACTGGGGTAGACCACATGGAATGTACTGGCCCCATAATTGAAAAATTATGTTGGCCAGGCTTCATGGATGTTGTTATGTATTGGCTCAGAGGGTCACCAGGAGCCTGTTATTTGGCACCTCTCAATTCTGCCTTCAACAGAGCCTAAGTGCCTTCCTATTACAAGATGGGTCCAGGAGGATGAGCTTCGGGAAGGAGAGAGAGAGAGAGAGATCACTACGTTAATGTCACTCAAATACGGATGTTACGCAGAGGGAGAGTGAAGGTATAGATTAGAGGCTGGGACGGGGGCAGCCAAAAGTCCACTACAGCAACCATAACGCTGGCATTATAGAGTCCTTATGGAAATCCTTTATGTTACATTTATTCTACAAAATATATACAAATAAATGTGTCCTATATAGAGACAGAGAAAGAGAGAGAGGAGATGAGAGGGAGTGGGGAGATATTAAGAGAGAGAGAAGATTTTAGTCTACAGAGAAGGGAGAGAAGCCATAGATCAGGGTCCACCCACTGTGACCCAGTCCCATCACCTCTTGGGCTGGAAGCTGGGGAGTCAAGGATAGTGTTTATCTTCTCTTTAGAATTCATCCAGTAGTTTTCTTCTTTCCATAAAATCACACAGATAGATACAACGGCCAAGAAAGAACAGATATATTTTCCCCACGCACGCACACACACACACTCCCTAACACCAAAAATCCCTTTATTGAATCCTTCATATTTCATATTGATATCATCAAGTCAAATCTCAGACCCACAAGAATCCCAAGGATTCATTATACTCTTGACATTTCTGGAGCAGTATTATACATAAAAACGCTTCTGATTAATGTTTATTATTGGATCCTGACTGGATTGGAGAAGTACACATACAAATACATTTTCTAAAACATTAGTTCTTAACCCGTCCCTAGCATTTACCAAAGAGCAAACATTCTTCACATCTGAAATAAAGGAAAGGAAACTGAGGGTCAGTGAATTAACTCCCAAATATATAGTAAATGATCTGCCAATTACAATAGATAGGGATTGTGTCTCCGGAAACTTCCAGAGCAGTCACAAACTCAAAAACTTTACCTTGCTGTTTCAAATGGGACGCTTCATCCCCATTATTATTTTGTAAAGATATAGTTTGGTCAAATGTGTGCATGGAGGAACATTATAAGGAAAGGTTTTATGAAATTCTCTACTATAGTTAGGGACAAATGCTCTAGTAATTGTTGTCTGTTGTATTACATAACGACTCCTCTGAAGACGCTATGGGATTCCTTGGTGGAGACTGTATTTCTTGACATCTGGCTTTATTTTATCCTCCATACTCTGTAAATTTCTAACTGTTGATATTTTCCTCTTTGCTTTCACCAGTGGAAGCTGTGGAAGCTACAACCACACAACCACACCTGTGATCCGCCATTGGCTACACTGCAAAACAAAATGGCAGAATAAACTTGTGCTTGGCACGTTTTTCTTTTCCTACTCATGTCCTCTCTCCAACCAAATATTCCAACAAATTTATTTCATGTAGTGTTAATATTAGTATTTTCAGGAGATGCCTCAAATCCCTTTGGATGAAGTGAAAGAATAAACAAGTGAATGAAACAAAGAAAAAGTGAGTAAATAAATCTTTCCCAACAGCTTTGAGTACAATCTCAATCTGAAGCTCTGATCTTGCTTTTTAAACTACCTTCTGGACATTTTCCAGTTAAATGACCTACAACTGACTCAAAAATCTAAAATAAAACCCATCATTTTCCTCACAAAAAAGTCTCCTCCTTCTGATATCCCATCAATATGTGTTATTGATTATTTTTATGATATAAATAATTATGCATATTATAATTAATGGTAGGATGTTGGGAAAGGGGATTCCACCTCCATAATCTCCTTACAACATCACCTATAAAATACTATTATTTAATATAGAAATTGGATTTTTTCCTTAGTCTCATTTCAAATATGGATAATAGATTGTTTAGCATGCATTTTAAGTGTCTAGATGTGATATGGACCCTATGCTCCGTGCTAGGAATACAAAATCAGATGGACACAATCCCTGCCCCCTAAGAAACTTAAGCAATCTGGGCATCACCTTGGACTCTTTCATTCCCTCACCCTACATATTTCGTCACCAAATGTAATCGAGTCTTCTTCTGCACTGTCCTGTGGGACCCTTCTTCTATTCTTGCACAACCATCATTGCTTATAGTTCTTTCATCTTATTTTTAGACCACTGTGATTTCTTCCTCACTCATTTCTCTAAATCTTAGCCCCCAGTCCTGTCATCTTTCTTTCTGCCCACTACTCCCAGGTTAATAGTCTCCAAATACCTCTTGGCCATCTCTCTCCTGCTTCAGGTAGCTCTACTTCCCCATCTTAAGGTACAGCCTTCTACAAGCACCAGTTCAACTCTCCTGCTCCCACAGCAGCCTCTGCCACGCTCCATCACTTCCATTTCCCAGCACGACCGCATCTCCTGCTTCAGAGAGAAGGAGAAGCCTCAGATTCCTGTCACCCCCACCTTCCCCCAGCCCACCCCGTGCAGGATGCCTACTTCTCTCATCTACCCATCCTTCATCCCTTCCTCTCAACTGGGAGTAAAATGTGCTCATTGATTCTTCCTGAATCCCAAGTCAGCATAGATAATATGTGCTTTGGCAAAGTCTACTTTGGCAGCCCTGACAGATAGAAGGAATAACGCTGCTAGATTCCTATTTGAGAAAGGAACAGAGAAGACTGGTAAATATGATCACTGTGGTCACACCTACAGTAGGAGCGTGTTTACTGTGGGAAACTAGCTTCTGCGAGTAATGTACGGTGAAAACATTTAGACCTGACCTAACTTAAATAGAGAGATTTACTTAAAGAGTCTTGAAACCACTCACTCGGGTCAAGTTTAGAGGTAAAATCAATGTAATTAAATTTTCGATGGAGAAAATATGGGCTGGAAGATACATTAGATTAACTATAACTTTCAATTATTTATACGGTCAAAGATGGAGGGACTCTTCCAATGAAACTTTTGATATAAATCCCTCTGATTAGCACCAAATCCCATCCGAAAGAGGAGCAAGAAGCAGGTGTACAGAACAGAAGAGAAAGAGGCAATTACCCCCATGGAATGCCTTGGCAGGTTTACCAGGAACAAGGGCTCCTTCCCATGTTGTCCTTTTCCTCTAGTTACGAAATTGCTTCTTCTTCTACTGCCGCCTCCTCCTCCCACTACTCAATATTTGTTTCCCTTGAAATGTCAATCTTGAAAAGGTTACAATTCACTCTTAAGTATGCATCCCTGAGTAAGCATTTGAAAAAAATGCAATCAGATCTCATTAAGGGGTTCGGGGACAGAATTCTTGGTACACAACTCCCCACGCAAGCTAATGTCAGTGTAGCTGAGGGCGCGCAGCAGGAATTACACAGCTGTTGCTAATCGAAGAAATTTACATAGAATCATTTACCCTTTGAGGGTCTCTCCACACCCCCCCACCCCACCACAGTAGCCTCTGTAAAGGATGAAGTGACAGAGCAATAGATGGTTCTATGTGGGCTCTCTCTGACAGGCTCTTCGGTAAAATCAATCCTTACGTGCAATGAATACATCTTTAATACAACCATTTACATCACCAAACAAATGCAGCTATTAAACCAGAGTATCTCAGCAATTCTCTGGAGGCCTGTATTCATTTCATAAAATCTGAAGCTATACTCAGGAATGAGAGTAAACAAGTAACCTGCACGGGATGGACAGAGTACTCCTAAGAATGAAGAGTGAAAAAATAGCACAACTGTTCAGTTTAAAACCTTTGCAAAGAAAGCAAAACAAATTTGAAAAGTTCTGGATAGCTACCTTAGAAGGATGGGGGATGTGCCTGGAGATGTCCAACAAATGAAGAATGCCATGGGGGTTAATTGATGTCAGTAGTGCAAGGCTGAGAAAGCCCCTCATTGTGGATGGAAGATGAATAATTTGTTCCTTTCAGGGCTATTTTCTGAATGACCTGTGTTGATTCCCAATCAGCAGACAGAATTAGTTAGCACTGCCCACGTGTCCCTTCAGGGCCTGCTGATTTTTCAATCCACTGCCATTTGGTTGAATTATTCCCTAAATGAATCAATCACTAATTCATAATCAGATCCAATGACAGCATAAATCTCTGTAGTGGAAACTTTGGAAATGACAACGTGAGTCTTAAGACAAATCAGAGCCATAGCATGATTGTTTGTCTTAAAACCAGTTGAATCTTGGCTTAAAATCTTGGTCAAGATACATCAGCTAGAGTTTTGAGAAGTTTGGTGTGATGAACCGAATACTTCTTTTGTTCATTTATCCTTGTTTTTCATATACATACACAGTGACTATTCTAGTGTAGTAGGATCTATCAATGTCATTGACATAAAACATCTTGTCCTCATTTCTATGTTATAGAGAATATTATATGAAAGCAACTATTGTTACTTTAAGGCCAGATCACTATCCTTGAGGACCAAAGCCATACAGGAGAAATTCCTTGTGGCTATGCTAAGACTCTATAAAATAATGGACTATAAAATAGTAAGGCTAGCCAAGCCAGCTGGATTTCTAACCCATCCTCCTCTCTGTGAGGCTTGGAGAAGTCTCGGTCTCTGAAGTAATGTTATTGGCATCACATTGCTTCTTTGAATTCTGGCCCCACTGCACACTCCAGTACAGCTGACCATACAAGAACGTGTGTGAAACAAAGTACTATGGATGTATTACTTCCTTACCCTCTACCGATGTGCCGAACCCTGGGGTGCCTTTGTCATAACCCAGAGATCTCATGGGAAGGCTGTGACAACCAGGGTGTGAGCCTTTCCATTTCCCTTTCCCTGGATCAGGAAAATATCTCCCCATCCTAAACATTTTAATTTCTGGTATGCAACAGTCAATACCAGTGTGTTATTTAATTACTCTCTCTCACAAGTTTGCCTAGCTGTTCCCTTCTCGCTGCACTGCCTTACTTTCTATCTGTTTCGGTGAGTCTAATGGATACTGAGGAATGCGGTCAATACTGAGAAGCGTGGTCACTGTGTTGTTGGGATCAAAGGGCCAGTGGTCCCCAGCCCTCTCTCACCAAACACAGTATGGAGATGAATACAGGTCTCATGTCTGAATATGATTAGATCTTACCGCTGAACAAATCCTAGACCACTGCCTTTCTGGGCTCTTTGCTTCCTATTCACTCTCAGCCCCACGAGGGGATGAGGGTAGCCATGCAACTTGAATGTCATTGCCACCACTGCTTCCTAACAATTGTCTGATCCAGGGAACACATGCCTAATCTCAACCAAAACATGGAGAGCTTCTCGTCCTACATTCAAAATGTTTTACCAGCAATTATGGCACATAAGAATTCAGACTTCCCCGGACCAAGAAATAAAATGATTTAGGGAAAACCTTAACTAAAATCTTACCTAGGAATAAAGATTTTGATGACATCAGCTCGAGATGTTTTCCGGTTTCTAGAATCCTTTTTTCTTGAATGGACAACCCCTAAGGACTCTGCGTTAATGAGTCTTCTGAGATAAATTAGAACTGATATTGTGGAGAATCGGAGGCTGCAATCCAGGTCTCGATCCTATCTGCTCTTTCTGTCAATCATTCAGCTACACTGCCAGCAATTAAAGCAACTCAAGATGACTTGCAAGTGAGGTCAAGGGGCTTGCTCTCTGCATTTCATTCAACATGGACGCGTCCTTGGCCTCAGCCGTCTTCTACAGACCGTTTAAAGGGGATGTACATATGCCTCTCAGAGACACACATGAGACTTACTGCCCATTTACCGTAATCACACTTATGGCCATAGAAGGACTCCTCCACGACTCCAGAACTTTCCTGCTTTCATAGCTAAGCACTGGCTCAGTGATTCACACACTCCCAGGCAAGAAAAAAAAAGTTAGAAAATTCTACAGAACCAGTTACATAATCACTAAGATTAATCGTTCTTCCAAAAACAACATTTAAAAACAGCTGGCGTGTGGCCTCTCTACCCACCGGTTATCTCAGAATCACGGAATCAGAGCAGGAAGAAACCTTGAGAGAACAATCCCTCGGTCCTTAAGGAAGACTGTGGCTAAATCATCCCAGACAGAAGTACATTTGCCCTAATTTTAATGAGCTCCAGGGACAGACCTCTTACAACTTTCTGCTCTGAATAGAGAGAAATCTTTTCTTACAGCTAAACAATCTCTTCCTTTAGAGCTGAAATCTATTCATGGTGTCTGGCTATTGTTTGAGATGGAGAAGGACCTCTCCAACGATTTTTATATCACGCTCTCTTTCCACACAAATGGAAAGAGGTTCCTTCCTTGAGGACTCTATTTTCCCAAAACCTTAAAAATATTAAAATACTTTTGAGACATTCACTTGCTTCTCAAAGTTTTCTCTATTTCTTCTTAGCCCTTAAGTCCAGACTTAGATATTATTTTCCAGTAAAGTCTAACCAGATCTGAATAAAATAACAAGTCTCTGTGTTGCCTAGAATGTTTGCCCCTAGTCACATGTGTACTTGAAATGTGGCGAGTGTGACTGAGAAACAGAATTTTTAATTTTATTTAATTGTACTCGATTTAAATTTAGATCTAAAGACTGGTATTGGCTACAGTGTTTGGAAGACTTGACATATGTGTGGGACAACTTGGGTTTGTGAATCTCCTTTTTCAAATGTAAATTTTTTGACATAAATAACATTCAAGTATTGCTGATGAAAATTTAGCACCTGCTTCGAGATATCTTTCAGTGTATAATAAATACACAGAGGACTGGGGAGACTTTAAAAGAATTTAAGTATCTCATTAATATTTTTATATTAATTACATGTTGAAAGTATAATATTTTCTATATACTGGATGCTATGGACTGAATATTTGTGTCCCCTCCCAAAAATTTTTATACGTTGAAGCCCTAATCTCCAGTGTGATGGTATTTGGAGGAAGGGTCTTTGAAAGGTAATTAGGTCATGAGTGTGGAGCTCTCGCCATGACCCAACCTGGCTCAGACTTCCAGCCTTCAGAGCTATGAGAAATAAATGTTGTTAAGCCAACCAGTCTGTGGTATTTTGTTATGGCAACCAGAGCTGACTGAGACACTGGGTTAAATAAAATATATTATCAAAATTAATTTTACCTTTCTTTTTTCTTTTACTGTTTTTTAACCTAACCGATCACAATCCTGAAAATAATCCCTTAACAAGAGTTCTATCTCTTATTATATTTCCTCTCATAAGCTTCATCAATCTGCAGGATTAAAAGGTTGAGAGAGGAGGGACTTCTTGGTGGCGCAGTGGTTAAGAATCTGCCTGTCAATGCAGGGGACACGGGCTCGAGCCCTGGCCAGGAAGATCCCACATGCCGCGGAGCAACTAAGCCCATGCACCACGACTACTGAGCCTGTGCTCTAGAGCCCGCGAGCCACAACTACTGAGCCCATATGCCACAACCACTGAAGCCCACACGCCTAGAGCCCGTGCTCCGCGACAAGAGAAGCCACCGCTCGCCACAACTAGAGAAAGCCTGCGCACAAGACACGAAGACCCAACGCAGCCATAAATAAATAAATAAATAAATTTTAAAAAAAAAAAGGTTGAGAGAGGAAAGGAAGGAAGTCAGAAGGGCAGGACTTTAGATGTTGTGCCACAAAGTCATGAACAGAAGCAGCCAAAGGAAGAGGATTTAAGGTTGTCTCCATGGTCTCAGCGCTCCAGCTAGCTACAAATCTAAGGACATCTAATGTACACAAACAAGTTCGTTTGAAGGTTTTTTGGTTTTGTTAGTCTTGTTTCAGATTTTGCATATGATAGATGTGAAGTAGGAATCTGCAAAAATGGGGGAAAAGCTGACAACAGAGTGTTACACATCCTCAGTCGTCTGGCTGGTCTGGGAAAGTCTTGGATGGCTTGGGTGCAGAGCACTGGGCTGGGTTACATGTGGTGGGATGTGTGTGTACAGGACGGGGCTGGAGCCAAACACCAAAGTCACAGAGGGAAGAGGTCCTGGCAATTTGAAAATTTAGGAAGCTATTTTGAATGCAACTGGCTATGAAAATATTAGCAGTATTATGACTTGGAAACGATTTTTTAAAGTATTACCTCATGGATTAGAGCTGAGAAAGGTCCCATCACCAGACCCAGCTCTGTCCAGGAAGAGAGATGACCGACCATGCAGAGATACACACAGATGGTGAATTTTGAGGGATCGGTGTTCACTTCTATCACCTTGTGTTAAAAGCTGCTTTTTATTTCATCTTGGAACCCCTTTCGGGTGTCTTTTAATGATACCAAAAGAACATGCTCTGTGTGTACCCACTGTGATTGTAGGCATTAATATTGTACATGTTCTCATGGATTCTGATCTTCCAAGAAAGTAAAATGTGTAATGATCAGCGGCTTTTCTTTGATGTGATGTGTATTCATGACAGTATCATTTTAAGAGGCAGAAAAGTGAATCTGGCCTGTTCTTACAAAGAAACTCCCAGGAGGATGAAAGCAGAAGACATGAGATTTCTGCTTGCAGATCTTTTAATGAACCATCCTAAGAATTTTAGCAAGTCACCTTTCCCCTCCAACTCTTCCTTGACATTTTGAATACTAACTTTTGTTATTTCATTCATTCATTCATTCATTCATTCATTCATTTATTTATTTATGGCTGCGTTGGGTCTTCGTTGCGGTGCGTGGGCTTCTCATCGTGGTGGCTTCGCTTGTCGCGGAGCATGGGCTCCAGGCGCGCGGGCACACGGGCTCAGTAGTTGTGGTGCACGGGCTTAGTTGCTGAGCGGCATGTGGGATCTTCTGGGACCAGGGATCGAACCCATGTCCCCTATATTGGCAGGCAGATTCTTAACCACTGAGCCACCAGGGAAGTCTCATTACATTTGTTTTTAATATGCTAACACTGCCAGGAATTTCATCTCACTAATATTAGAGGTTCCCTGAAGGCAGGGACTGTGTCCTCAACTTCTCTTGTGTTTCCCAAGTCCTGGTACAAAGCTCTATATGAAATATTATGGAGTGTTTTTGTTGTTGTTTTTTTTACCTTTAGGAAAAATATGTCCACCTTACACATTGTTAAAGCTGTTAAATATTAGAACTTGCATGTTAAAATGAGTTTGAGAGATTTCCAAGTAAATCCCTTCATGGTAGAACAGACAAAGCTGGGACCCAGGCATTAACATCATTTCTAAATCCTGTAGCTAGTTAGCAGAAAACTGCAGCTAGAATCCAAGTCACAAAAAGATTTGCTTCTTTATGCTGTTTTAGCAACAGTAGAGATAATTTAGGTGGACATTTAAGAGGAACTCAAATACACAGACAAAAATATTTTGAAGTCTCTCCTTTTAACTTTAAAGAGCCGTGTTTTAAAAAGTAATTTTTTACTGTGTTTTAAGAAAAACAATTTTAAATCTTTTGATTACTAATGTTCTTGATGCCAAAAGTTATATAAAACCAAATACTTAATACACAATGAAATCGTATATCTTTAATACCCAGCATCACTTAGAGAGCAACTACTGTGTGCCAGAAACTGTGCTAAAAACTTCACATGCATTATCTCATTTAATCCTCCAACATCCCAGGAGGAAGGCATTAATGTTACTGATACTTCGCAAGGAGGAAGCTGATACACAGAGACATTACCTAAAGAGTGCAAAGTCCACAGTCACCTGTTTCAATGATGAAATCAACTGGGCACCTGCAGGTGCTGAATTATACTTGAGTCTTCATGTCTGCTCCCACAGTCAACTCATGTAGCTGAATATGACCAGTGAGGTGAACTCATGCTGTGATTTCCATGCCATTTTACATGGAAGATAGAGATATTAATATAGATATAGGTATAGATGTAGACATGGATATATTTCTCCTAGATAGTTCTCCTGTGTAATGAAATTCTGAAAAGCAAACATTAAAAATAGACCCATTGTAAACAAACTGTTGACCATAGGAGAACTTAAAATCCATTTCAGGAGAACTTAAAATCCATGACCCCGAGAGAACAGAGTGTATACAACACAACAGAGTGTATACAACACCGTGTATTCAACAGTTGATGAGTAGAAATTAAATGTATCACTTTTACCCAAAGTTTCTGATTACTGATGAAATACAGTCATACATCATTCTCTTCCCCTCCAGTTTCAGTGAAAAGCTGTGAGTTCCAGATTATGTGGCTACAGAAAGGTGAAGACTCAGCTTGTCGGTATCACTTCACAACTGTCCGCAGAACAACTGTCCCAGAGAATTGCTTAGACCTGCAGCTGACTTTGCTTAATAAGAAATAAACCTTCAGCATCTGGGGATATTTGTTAGTATGATGCATCTCAGACTATTCTTAATTAATACTCATGGCAGTTTCTGAAAGTAAGTTTGTTAGAATAACAACTGTCCTTGTGATGGAGCATTACCTTATTTTATGCTGAAGATAGAAGAATGTTACTGCCGCAATCTAAAAGTCATGACTGACCTCTGCAATCACAGGAAAGAAATGGCTACAATAATTCACTCATCTATTCAATCAATATTTTTGTACTAATTTTGAAAAAAAACTCACAAATAATTTTAGCATTAAAATAGAACTTAATGATGGATTAGATGGGATGGTGAAAAAGAAGATAGTATTGGAAGGAAATCAGTAGAGGATTTATGACGAAATGTCTGGATGGAGCTGAAAGTGGTACCAAGCAATAAAATGCAGGAGACTGAAGGGGAAGGCATTTGGGGTGTGAGATGGAGATCAAATTCTCAGTTGGGTAGACATGAAATTTTATATAAAAGAGACTTCCAAAATGGAAATGTAAAATTGGCAGCTTGGTACACATTTGCAGCTGATTCTCAAAAGAAAGATTTGGACTACAGATACAGATTTATAATAGCAATAAAATTATTCCGTATCTAGGAATTCAGTGAACCAAGAACCCATAAGATTTGTACAGAGTATAATTTTAAAACTCGGTTAGAGGACATCAACCGCATGTAAATAAAAAAAGAAATATACTTTGTTAATCGATGGATGTTTTCACATTTTAAAAATCTTTATTTTTCTCAAGTGTATCTGTAAGTGTGACACAATGCCAAATTGGCAGAAAAAGCTTTTTGAGAATCTTGGAAAACTTACTTAAAAGTAATGTGAAGTGTAGGCTGTTTTGACAAAAAAGGCAAAAACAAGGGTCTTACTTTATCATACATGAAGACACATTTCAAAGTAATAAGCAGAGGTATGATACTGCTACAAGATAGAGAACCCTGAAAATACTGCACAATTATGTTAACTTGAAATATGATCATGCTGGCACCAGTAATTAATTGTGAAAAGGTAGATTGTTTAGCAGAAGATATTGGGGAAAAAATTGCATACCAATTAAAGAAAAAACCCTCCGAATCCTAACCTTATACCACACAGAAAGCAGATCAAGATGAGTTAGAAAGGTGATTTTGATTAGAAATGGATGGTGGAGGGTGGAACTATAATTTAATTTAAGAATGTATAGAACATTTTGAGACTCACAAATGTACAAACTATATTTCAAAAAAACTGAAGGACATTCAACAGAGGGTACCTTAGACAAAGTTGACAGATACATCATAGACTGGGAAAGATTTACAGGATCTAAAATAAGCAAGGGGCAATATCTTAAAAATATAAGGAAACTCCTACAAATCAAGAAGAAGAAAGGCAACCCCAAAGAAAATGCAAGCAAATGACATAAATAGGTGATTCATAGTAAAATCCAAAGAGCTAACAGATATAAGAAGAACCGTTCAACCTCATTAGCAATCTAATAAATGCAAATTAAAACAAGATATGACTTCTCTTCCATTGGATTGACAAAAATTTGAAAGTCCAAATAATATCAAGTGTCGGTGAAGATGTGGGGAAACAGAAGACCATGAGGAGTTTTGGTGAGAGTATAAATTAATATGACTTTTCTGGAAAGCAATATGACAGCATTTGGTGCAATTGATTATTTGTGTAACCTGTGATTACATCTACCCCTGGATGGATAGATAGATATACATTTATGTGTATATACATTATGCATATATACATTATGTGTATATATACATTATGTATATATACACATACATATATCTTGACAGAAGGGAATATGCATAAGAATACTCAGCATAGTATTATTTTGGCATGGAAGAGATACGGGCAATTTAGGAGAGGGGAAGTAAAATATGCAAGGTTTATGCTATGGAACTTAGAAAATTATTAGAGGTACATATAGCACTGGCATAGATTTTAAAAAATCTGTTGAACAGAAAAAAAAATGTTAAGAATCAGAATGACCCTTTGGCACGGTTTTGTTTTCTTTAAACTTAGCATGATTTTGTTTTCTTGAAAACATGCACAGATAAAAACAATATTGCAATGGTATATTCATATTCAAGGATCCAATTTAAGGATACTCTATGTAAAAAGAAAGTAAGCTACTATTATTAGTAAGTCAGTGAACCGGCATGTAATTCAAATTATACTTAACCCAGTGGAGCAGACCCAACTCACTACACAAACACAATTTCTGATGAAATATAGAGAAACCTATGTGTAGCGTTAGCTATATTCCAATAGGGAAATTTGGTTTAGGAAAGCAATACTTGAAAATCAGAATACAGAAATACAAATGGATGTTGTAGTGTTGCATCAGGGTCATAACTATTCTCATGCCTTGCCCCTAGAAAATCTGAGTGGAAGGTCTGATGGTGAGCATCAGCTGATGTGACAGAATGCAGCTTTGCAAATGCGTTGCCTGAACTTGCATCACATTTCATTGTAGTAAACAGCATTAGTAATTCTTTTCCTAGCAAAATAGGAGGCATCTCTTTATCATAATGCATTACTACTATTTATACACGTGAGGCTAGGCAGGGCTTCTGTCTTCTAGGAATGTAAATGCTTTGACAAGAGAAGATTATTTTTCCCAATAACTGTGTTCCAAAGGAAATGTACATGATGCTAACTGAGCTAATTCAGTTTCTTTCAACATTTTATATTATTTTTTTTCAAAAATGGACTTATGATGCCAGTAGGAAAGCAAATACTGTTATAAACTCTTTTACTTAGTGTGTTTCCCATACACCCTGCTGCCATATTTTTTTGGTGTGGTTAAATTTATTTGTTTCTAAATACTTGTTGAGAAGCTCGTTATTTGTCACTTGCTGGTAATGTACCATCTGTTCAGAGAAAATGAAAAACATGATAAATAAAAGTTTTTCTGATCGGAAAGGGAAGCCAAGATGAGGCTGAAACTGAGGATTTACCTGAGCTTAAAAACACGGTTACATAAATACACACCCCAGGTGAGAGGCATGGTTTTATTTGTAGCAGCAGCTCAGATGCAAACAGTATGACTAACACTCAGTTTGTTCACTGCACATGAAGGAGATTTCCCAGCATCAGTCACTGTGGTGTGGACACTGCCCTTTAGGACCTGTGGCTATGGGAGTCCTGCAAAGTGCCTATTCCCCCAATGCAGCTTCTAGATGAAAGGATGAGCAAGTATAAGATTGGAATTTGAGATCAAGGGAGGCGATTTGGAGGATTAAAAAGCAGAAACGAGTATCAACCTGAAACAGAACTGACTATAAAGCTGAAAAAGAAGTCAGAAGGATCTAAAAACCCCAAATCCTTTAAAACCAGGGAAAACATGGTCACATATTTGAAGGGGTCCTGTTTCTTTGGTCTGATCACAGGAGGCAGAAATGAGAACATGTTTCCAGGTTTTGTTAAATATTTAAGAGAGAAGATTGGGTAAAAGAAATGAGCTAAGAGCATTAGTGAGAAGAGCTGGTTGGGAGTATTGGGGTTAGCTGGCTAGGGCAATAGACTCCTTCCAAACCTAAAATCTCCTATTGATAGCTCCAAATTCATCAGCCTGATAGTCACAATAGTTCATTCATTAAATCAATCATCTATCAATCGTTTTAGTAACTTTCATACGTAAGAACGCTTCAAGGTACTGGGATAGCGCATCAAATCAAGATTGCCTCAGTTCTCCAGAATTTCATGGTATAAAATAGAAAGTCGATTCACCCATTCATTTTTGCTAAGAGAATTATACCTACTGAGCATTACACCTTTGCCAGGCACCGTGCAAGACATGGGGAATATAAGCACGAGCAAAAGACACCCAAGTGATACA